>NC_061510.1:132814937-132897449 GCF_022539505.1 Lolium rigidum | reverse complement strand
GTGATACGTCTCCGACGTATCGATAATTTCTTATGTTCCATGCCACATTATTGATGATATCTACATGTTTTATGCATACTTTATGTCATATTTATGCATTTTCCGGAACTAACCTATTAACAAGATGCCGAAGAGCCGCTTGTCGTTTTCTCGTCGTTTTTGGTTTCGTAAATCCTAGTAAGGAAATATTCTCGGAATTGGACGAAATCAACGCCCGTGGGCCTATTTTGCCACGAAGCTTCCGAAGACCGAAGAGTCAACGAAGTGGGGCCACGAGGCGGCCAGGAGGCAGGGCGGCGCGCCCAGGTCTTGGCCACGCGCGCCCTGTCTCGTGGGCCCCTCGTGTGGCCCCTCGACCTCGCCCTTCCGCCTACAAATAGTCTTCGTCGCGAAACCCCCAGTACCGAGAGCCACGATACGGAAAACCTTCCGCAGACGCCGCCGCCGCCAATCCCATCTCGGGGATTCAGAGATCGCCTCCGGCACCCCGCCGGAGAGGGGAATCATCTCCCGGAGGACTCTACACCGCCATGGTCGCCTCCGGAGTGATGAGTGAGTAGTTCACCCCCGGACTATGGGTCCATAGCAGTAGCTAGATGGTTGTCTTCTCCTCATTATGCTTCATTGTCGGATCTTGTGAGCTGCCTAACATGATCAAGATCATCTATCCGTAATGCTATATGTTGTGTTTGTTGGGATCCGATGGATAGAGAATACTATGTTATGTTGATTATCAATTCATGTCTATGTGTTGTTTATGATCTTGCATGCTCTCCGTTATTAGTAGAGGCTCGGCCAAGTTTTTGCTAGTAACTCCAAGAGGGAGTATTTATGCTCGATAGTGGGTTCATGTCTCCATGAACTCGGGGAGTGACAGTAAAGCTCTAAGGTTGTGGATGTGCTGTTGCCACTAGGGATAAAACATTGATGCTATGTCCGAGGATGTAGTTATTGATTACATTACGCGCAATACTTAATGCAATTGTCTCGTTGTTAGCAACTTAATACCGGAGAGGGTTCGGATGATAACTCGAAGGTGGACTTTTAGGCATAGATGCATGCCGGATAGCGGTCTATGTACTTTGTCGTAATGCCCAATTAAATCTCACAATACTCATCATAATATGTATGTGCATGGTCATGCCCTCTCTATTTGTCAATTGCCCAACTGTAATTTGTTCACCCAACATGCTATTTATCTTATGGGAGAGACACCTCTAGTGAACTCGTGGACCCCGGTCCAATTCTCTATACTGAAATACAATCTACCGCAATACTTGTTCTACTCGTTTTCTCGCAAACAATCATCTTCCACACTATACATCTAATCCTTTGTTACAGCAAGCCGGTGAGATTGACAACCTCACTCGTTTCGTTGGGGCAAAGTACTTGGTTTGTGTTGTGCAGGTTCCACGTTGGCGCCGGAATCCCCGGTGTTGCGCCGCACTACATCTCGCCGCCATCAACCTTCAACGTGCTTCTTGACTCCTACCGGTTCGATAAACCTTGGTTTCTTACCGAGGGAAACTTGCCGCCGTGCGCATCACACCTTCCTCTTGGGGTTCCCAACGGACGCGTGTCGAACGGAAAGACAATACGTCAACCACGCGCATCAAGCAAAATTTCCGGCGCCGTTGTCGGGAGATCAAGACACGCCGCAAGGGGAGTCTCCACATCGCAATCTCTTTACTTTGTTTTTGTCTTGCTTTATTTTATTTACTACTTTGTTTGCTGCATTATATCAAAATACAAAAAAATTAGTTGCTAGTTTTACTTTATTTACTGTCTTGCACTCTATATTAAAAAACACAAAAAATTAGTTACTTGCATTTACTTTATCTAGTTTGCTTTATTTACTATTGCTAAAATGGGTACTCCTGAAAATACTAAGTTGTGTGACTTCACAACCACAAATAATAATGATTTCTTATGCACACCTATTGCTCCACCTCGCTACTACAGACAGAATTCTTTGAAATTAAACCTCGCTTTACTAAATCTTGTTATGCGAGAGCAATTTTCTCGGTGTTAGTTCCGATGATGCCGCTGCCCATCTCAATAATTTTGTTGAACTATGTGAAATGCAAAAGTATAAAGATGTAGATGGTGACATTATAAAATTAAAATTGTTCCCTTTCTCATTAAGAGGAAGAGCTAAAGATTGGTTGCTATCTCTCGCCTAAGAATAGTATTGATTCATGGACTAAATGCAAGGATGCTTTTATTGGTAGATATTATCCCCCTGCTAAAATTATATCTTTGAGGAGTAGCATAATGAATTTTAAACAATTGGATACTGAGCATGTTGCACAAGCATGGGAAAGAATGAAATCTTTGGTTAAAAATTGCCCAACCCATGGATCGACTACTTGGATGATCATCCAAACCTTTTATGCAGGACTGAATTTTTCTTCGCGGAACCTATTGGATTCAGCTGCTGGAGGTACCTTTATGTCCATCACTCTTGGTGAAGCAACAAAGCTTCTTGATAATATGATGATTAATTACTCTGAATGGCACACTGAAAGAGCTCCACAAGGTAAGAAGGTAAATTCTGTCGAAGAAACCTCTTCCTTGAGTGATAAGATTGATGCTATTATGTCTATGCTTGTGAATGATAGGACTAATGTTGATCCTAATAATGTTCCGTTAGCTTCATTGGTTGCTCAAGAAGAACATGTTGATGTAAACTTCATTAAAAATAATAATTTCAACAACAATGCTTACCGAACAATTCTAGTAACAACTATAGGCCATATCCTTATAATAATGGCAACGGCTATGGTAATTCTTATGGGAATTCTTACAACAATAATAGGAACACACCCCCTGGACTTGAAGCTATGCTTAAAGAATTTATTAGTACACAAACTGCTTTTAACAAATCTGTTGAAGAAAAGCTTGGGAAAATTGATATACTTGCTTCTAAAGTCGATAGTCTTGCTGCTGATGTTGATCTTTTGAAATCGAAAGTTATGCCTCATGAAAATCATAATCATAAAATTGTTACTACAGCAAATGCCATCCAAGTTAGAATTAATGAGAATATAAGATTGATGGCCGAATTGCGTGCTAGGTGGGAAAGAGAAGAAAATGAAAAAGAAGAAAATATAGCTAAAGTTTGGACTATTACCACCACTAGCAATGCTAATGCTACACAAGTTGCTGCACCTCCTACTATTACTAATAAAAGAATTGGTGCTAGCAATGTTTCCACTTCTAATGCAAAGCGCGAAAAACTGCCTGAAACTGCTAAAACTGCTGAAATTGTCTGTGATAAAACTGCTGAATTTTTTTCCAACATTGGGGATGATGATCCCATTGCTTTAGATTATAATGGTTTCAATTTTGATGATTGCCACATTTCTGAAGTTATAAAGTTCTTACAAAAACTTGCTAAAAGTCCTAATGCTAGTGCTATAAATTTGGCTTTCACGAAACATATTACAAATGCTCTCATAAAAGCTAGAGAAGAGAAACTAGAACGCGAAGCTTCTATTCCTAGGAAGCTCGAGGATGGTTGGGAGCCCATCATTAAGATGAAGGTCAATGAATTTGATTGTAAAGCTTTATGTGATCTTGGTGCAAGTATTTCTGTTATGCCTAAGAAAAATTATAATATGCTTAACTTGCCACCATTGAAAAATTGTTATTTGGATGTTAATCTTGCTGATCATTCTACAAAGAAACCTTTGGGGAAAGTTGATAATGTTCGCATTACCGTTAACAATAACCTTGTCCCCGTTGATTTTGTTGTCTTGGATATTGAATGCAATGCATCTTGTCCCATTATATTGGGAAGACCTTTTCTTCGAACTGTTGGTGCTATCATTGATATGAAGGAAGGTAATATTAAATATCAATTTCCTATCAAGAAAGGTATGGAACACTTCCCTAGAAAGAGAATGAAGTTACCTTATGATTCTATTATTAGAACAAATTATGATGTTGACACTTCGTCTCTCAATAATACTTGATGCACACTTTCTGCGCCTAGCTGAAAGGCGTTAAAGAAAAGCGCTTATGGGAGACAACCCATGTTTTTATTACAGTACCTTTGTTTTTATTTTGTGTCTTGGAAGTTGTTTAATACTGTAGCAACCTCTCCTTATCTTAGTTTTGTGCTTTGTTGTTCCAAGTAAAGTCGTTGGTAGTAAGGTTCATACTAGATTTGGATTACTGCGCAGAAACAGATTTCTTTGCTCGTCACGAATCTGGGCCTAATTCTCTGTAGGTAACTCAGAAAATTATACCAATTTACGTGAGTGATCCTCAGATATGTACGCAACTTTCATTCAATTTGAGAATTTTCATTTGAGCAAGTCTGGTGCCTCAATAAAATTCGTCTTTACGAACTGTTCTGTTTTGACAGATTCTGCCTTTTATTTCGCATTGCCTGTTTTGCTATGCTTGATGGATTTTTCGATTCCATTAACTTTCAGTAGCTTTGTGCAATATCCAGAAGTGTTAAGAATGATTATGTCACCTCTGAACATGTGAATTTTGATTATGCACTAACCCTCTAATGAGTTGTTTTGAGTTTGGTGTGGAGGAAGTTTTCAAGGATCAAGAGAGGAGGATGATACAATATGATTAAGGAGAGTGAAAGCTCTAAGCTTGGGGATGCCCCAGTGGTTCACCCCTGCATATTTCAAGAAGACTCAAGCGTCTAAGCTTGGGGATGCCCAAGGCATCCCCTTCTTCATCGACAACATTATCAGGTTCCTCCCTCGAAACTATATTTTTATTCCATCACATCTTATGTGCTTTGCTTGGAGTGTCGGTTTGTTTTTGTTTTTGTTTTGTTCGAATAAAATGGATCCTAGCATTCATTGTGTGGGAGAGAGACACGCTCCGCTGTAGCATATGGACAAGTATGTCCTTAGTCTTTACTCATAATATTCATGGCAAAGTTTCTTCTTCGTTAAATTGTTGTATGGTTAAACGGGAAATGTTGCATGCGGTAGTGTATAATAAAATACTTGTAGAACATTGAGCTTTGATAACTTGATTCTTTGCAAATGTTTTGAGGTATTTAGATGGTAAGGCTTGCTGGATAAATAAGTTAAAATTAGTAGTGGATTGTTGTCTTTAAGCTTGTGCCGTACTACAAACTCTATTTAAATAGTTGAAGGCGTAGTTGGACTTGATAGCTTTCCATGTCTGAGAGTTCATCGTAATAACTAAGTTGTGCTGAAGGTCGAGGGAGATAGCGGGGTACTTGTGCCACCGTGAACGGCCCTCCTTGGAGTAAATTTTAATCATGCTCTTAATGATGAACCTCGCTAGTTGTTTGCAATAAGCTTGTGAGTTCTTTTTGACTAATGTTAAGCTACGGTTTTTGGCACCTCCACCATCCAAATTTGCTAGCCTCTTCGGTACTGTGCATTGCCTTTTGCTCACATTGAGAATTGTGCATACTTCGCCGGTACATCCAAACCCGTGGGAGAACTTTCTCTTGTTCTCCTACACATAAACCCATACATCTCCTCAAAACAGCCACCATACCTACCTACCACAGCATTTCCATAGCTGTTCCGAGATATATTGCCATGCAACATCCATTTTTACATTACATGTCATGTTGTCATTTATTATTTATATATTGCTTTGCATGATCATATACAACTGATGTGTGGTTTACCCATGTTACGCTAGATCATTGCACATCCTGCTACACTGACAGAGGCATACAGTTTCATACATCATGTTTCATTCATTATGAGTTATTTGTACCAAAAAGTGTGTTGTCATATTAGGATGTTGCCCCTAAAAATGAAAAGAGCCGTGGAGGCCATCAAAAAGAAAAAAAGAAGAAAGAAAAAAAATGAAAAGAAAGAAAAAAGAAAAAAAAAAGAAAAAAGAAAAAAGAGAATAAAGAAAAAGGGGGCAGCATTACTATCTTTTATCCACACTTGTGCTCATGTTTTAGCACCCGCATTATTCATAGTCATCATTTGTGCTCATGTTTAGCACCTACATTCATATGAGAGAGTTTTCATGTTTTACTAGTATAACTATGTGGGGAATTTACACTATAGAACTTGGGTTGTATATTCCAATGATGAGCCTCCTCAAAAGTGCTCTAGGTCTTCGTGAGCAACCAAGTTGGATGCACCCCCACTAGTTCCATTGGAGAGCTTTCATACACATATAGCTCTATGTGCATCTATTGCATGGCAATCACTACTCCTTGCATAGCATCGATCATAAGGTTTCCTCTTGTCTAATGGTCATTTACAGCTTTGCAAGCCTTTCTTCCATTTGGCCTTCCAAACCCCCATTAACCTTCTTTATGCCATAACATCCTGGTGCTAATACCAAATGCTTGCGCTCACCGGTTGAGTAGACTTCGAAACAGCTTGATTCATGACGTTCATGTTTATGTTTACTTGACTGAATCCTTCTTATGTTGTGAAAATTTACTTGATGCTTGGAATGAAGGATATAACTTCTATGCTGAATGCTTAATACATCTTTAATGAACTTTGTACGGTTACATGTCTTTAAAGCAATAGTTCATGAAAACTTTTAGCTCATCTAACTCTTGCATTATCATCTCTTATATCAATATAGATACTTGCTTTGAATGATTTGATCTCAGCTCATATGCTTTACAATAGTATGATCAAGGTTATGATGGCATGTCACTCCAGAAATTATCTTTGTTATTGTTTACCTGCTCGGACGAGCAGGAACTAAGCTTGGGGATGCTGATACGTCTCCGACGTATCGATAATTTCTTATGTTCCATGCCACATTATTGATGATATCTACATGTTTTATGCATACTTTATGTCATATTTATGCATTTTCTAGAACTAACCTATTAACAAGATGCCGAAGAGCCAGTTGATGTTTTCTGCTGTTTTTGGTTTCAGAAATCCTAGTAAGGAAATATTCTCGGAATTGGACGAAATCAATGCCCAGGGGCCTATTTTGCCACGAAGCTTCCAGAAGACTAGAGAGTCAACGAAGTGGGGCCACGAGGTGGCCAGGAGGTAGGGCGGCGCGGCCCAGGTCTTGGCCGCGCCGGCCTGTCTCCTGGGCCCCTCGTGTGGCCCCCTGACCTGCCCTTCCGCCTACAAACAGTCTTCATCGCGAAACCCCCAGTACCGAGAGCCACGATACGGAAAACCTTCCGAGACGCCGCCGCCGCCAATCCCATCTCGGGGGATTCAGGAGATCGCCTCCGGCACCCTACCGGAGAGGGGAATCATCTCCTGGAGGACTCTACGCCGCCATGGTCGCCTCCGGAGTGATGTGTGAGTAGTTCACCCCTGGACTATGGGTCCATAGCAGTAGCTAGATGGTTGTCTTCTCCTCATTATGCTTCATTGTCGGATCTTGTGAGCTGCCTAACATGATCAAGATCATCTATCTGTAATGCTATATGTTGTGTTTGTTGGGATCCGATGGATAGAGAATACTATGTTATGTTGATTATCAATTCATGTCTATGTGTTGTTTATGATCTTGCATGCTCTCCGTTATTAGTAGAGGCTCCGGCCAAGTTTTTGCTAGTAACTCCAAGAGGGGGTATTTATGCTCGATAGTGGGTTCATGTCTCCGTGAATGCTGGGGAGTGACGAAACCTCTAAGGTTATGGATGTCTTGTTGCCACTAGGGATAAAACATTGATGCTATGTCCGAGGATGTAGTTATTGATTACATTACGCGCAACACTTAATGCAATTGTCTCGTTGTTAGCAACTTAATACCGGAGGGGTTCGGATGATAACTCGAAGGTGGACTTTTTAGGCATAGATGCATGCTGGATAGCGGTCTATGTACTTTGTCGTAATGCCCAATTAAATCTCACAATACTCATCATAATATGTATGTGCATGGTCATGCTGTTGGCGTCCGAAACCCACCGGCGAGTAGCGACGGGCAACATGTAGAGCCGGGAGGCCCCCGAGCTGCGGCTGGCCCCGGTGCCTCGAGCGACGGCCCGCAAAGCTCCGGCACGCACGTCCCGATGCTCGGTGCAAGGGCGTGCCACCTGACCTATACCTGGTCGGGAAGGTGATGGATTGCTTCGCTTAGTTTCCTGCATGGCATACACGTAAACATTAAATACGAGCCTCGATCGGCTCTCGAAGTTGTCCCGTGAATCGGCTCGAGGAGCCGATCCACCCATGATTCGTATGAGGTCTACGATCACATGGTGGTCCCGCTTGATCAATATAAAGCTAAAACGACCTACGATGATTTAGGGTTTTCACCGCATAATCGGAACATCCTACACGTGATTGAGCCTGGCAGCCACGCAAGATGATAATAAACCAGCCCTAGATAAGGCCTAAAAACCAACATGGAGTTGATTCCCGGAACATCTTATCTAGGGCTAGCAAACTACACCCTACGTGCTACTGGATCCTTCAACCCGTTTGCAAGGCCTAACTATGCAGATATTAAACTAATCCTTGAAGAACAAGGAGCAATCATAACAGATCGGATCTACTAAACACGGATCAAGCAAGGTGCTGCCCTTACACCTAAGATAGGTGTAAAGGCGGCTAGACGTCCAGGGATAGCATGGATAAAAGCATATATCGTGGTAAAGCAATGCTAACCCTAACACATCTATGATAACTACGTTGCTCGCCATCAACAAGGCTTCAGCACGAGCAACGCATGAACAACGAATAAATGTATCTTGCCTAGATCGCAAGATGCGATCTAGGCAGCATGATGCTTACCCGGAAAAAACCCTCGAAACAAGGGGTTGGCGATGCGCCTAGATTGGTTTGTTGTGAACGTGATTTTTGTTTTTCTCAATAACCCTAGATACATATTTATAGTCCGTAGACTTTCTAACGTGGGAATAATCTCAACCGTGTACGAGCCAAATTCTACCTAACCGACACGTATCCTACTATATTTATAGATACACGGGCAAACTAGCCCAAACTTCGTGTACAAGGCCGATTCATGTATATCTTCCGTGTATATTCTTCAAGCCCATCTTTAATCACGGCCCACCTCTGATCCGGTCAAATTCTGGTGATAACACATGCCCCCCCTGGTTTTGGAAATGATAATTCCAAAACCACTCTGCTTTTTCCTCGTCGGGTCATGTCGTGGCAGAGCAAAACCGCCGCAGTATCCTTCATACTGATGCCTTGCCTTCTCAACTTCTCTGCAAGATTTGATAGCGTTTTGGCATCGCCTCCTCGAAAACTGCCATGGCATTAAATTTCCACTACACCCCCTTTATTTAACCGCGCCGCACAGTTCACTTCTTCATCCCCTTGCTCGTTCGGCAATCGAAAAAACCCTCCTCCACCATGGACTCATCCTCCTCCTCTGCTTCATCGGCTCTCTCCTTCCAATCTTCTTCCTCGAGCGAGCCGATGCCAGAGGACAACCAAGGGGATGAGCAAGAGTGGGACTTCGACTTCGTGCCATATGGCCCACCCGAGGCCCTCGTCGGGTCAGATGGCGACTTGCCCCTGACCGATGGGGAGGACGACCTCCGGTTCCTTATCGACGGGGAACCGGAGAGCGAGAGCGAGGATGACCTCCACTCCTCGGGCAAGCTTCATCTCCTCCGACGAGGAGGAGGAAGAAGAAGAAGAGGAGGAAGAGGAGGAAGAGGAGGAAGAGGAGGAAGAGGAAGCGGATGACTCCTCCTCCTCCGCCGGGTATCCGCCGGCAAAGCGCTTCCGCGCTTGGGCGGATAGCGACGACGACGATGATGACGAGGAGGAAGAAGCTCCGGCCGAGGGCTGGGGCAGCAGCGACGAGGAAATCTCCGGAAGCAGCGCCAACGGCAGTTACGATGCCGACGATGAGGCCAGCGAGGATTAGTAGTATAGGATTAGTAATACTCGAGCAATCAGCTCTTCTTTTGTTCTTCCTTTCTTGAGCCGTCGGCTCTTCATTGTAAAAACCCCTCTTATCAATGAAGAAGTGCTTCCAGTTAACTTTGCCGATAGTCAAAGTCAAACAATCCCCAAAAGAGCCGATGGCATCGCATCGGCCTCTACCATAAAACGCGAGTAAGGCCAACCCAGTTGCCCCTTCAAACGGTAACCTGCGACCTCCGTCTGAGAAAGTAAACTCAGATCCCCAAATCGCCGCCCGAGCAGATCCAACTCACGGCCACACGAATCTCGAGATCTCAACCGCGCCGTTCCAACTCCACAGCGCATCCAATGGCGGAATCATCCAACGCCAACGCCATGGTCTCCGGTCCGAAGGTAATCCTTAACCGCCCCTCGCCATCCGAGTAAATGTTAGGATTAACAACAAACACCCGAACTAATGTCCCATTCCGTCATTAATTTTAGGTTTCAGACATCCTGCTGCCGCATCCTTCTCTCCCAAATTCCATGTGTCTTGGCCCCCGTTCTTCAGAGAGTCCTGATCACTTAATTTCATGCGAGGCCAACATAATCCCCTTCGTGAACCAGAATTTAGATCCGACTTCCTGGGCCGACTGCCTGCGAGCCTGGCCTAATCCTCCAGAGGGTTGGGTGGCATGGTACAGTAGAGTGTCTAAAACCCATTACGCCACCTGGGAAACTATAGGGATAGCCGATGCCTTGTCATTATCATTGTCTCCTCTTGAAAAGAATGAGAATATTCTGAAAACCATCGGCTACTTCTGTCCGATGCACCGAACCGCTTCATGTTTGGCCACGGCCCCATGACACCAACTCTGCCGGACGTGGCCATGATCACGAGCCTAGACATTGCATCCTCAAGCCCCTCTCGCTTTTAAGCCGCCAAAGGTCCCTTTCACCCTTTCCTCCAAAACGAGTGCACCGAGCTGGGGTGCCTACCTCGGACGTTATATGAAAACCAAAGGCCCCGTGACGAGAGAGAGAACACACGGCCTTCCCGAACTTCTGGTTGGAGCACTTCATATTCCGTGGCCCATCACTCGCCCCAACCAAGAATTACCTCTCCCCGGCCTATGAACTTGCCAAAGGCACTCAGCTTGGCGTCGGCAAACCGCTTCTTGGGGAGGTCTATCGATCTCTCCAACCGATGTCCGTCAAACTGTTCTCCCAGAAGATAGTTAAAACAGGAGGTCCTTGGTGGTTTATTCAGTTATGGGCTCAGCTGTGCTTCCAACACCAGATCCCAAACTTTCCACCTTTGGCCACCTGCACCTTCCCAAATGCTAGTGGCAAGCAGATCCGCTGCACTAGCTATGGCCAAGCTCTGTATAGCCTCCCAGGCAGCAGGCTGATCCCTAAGGAAGCATCAGAGTGGTTCAGAACTTTCTTCCAAGGCTTGGACAATCCTCTGTTCTTTCCTTATACTGAATCTGAAAATTTTGAGAACCCAGTTTCCTTCAGGTTGGACAGCTTTGCCGATGACCCCAGCACTCGGCATTTGTACTCTATCATGATCCGCCCTTGCTTTCTTCCAGTTGGCATGAGTACCTCAAACAGGAACATCAAGCCTGGTTATGAATCCTACCAGCCGGTGGTAGTAGCCCGGCAGTTTGGTCTTGGGCAAGTGTCTCCACACTTCTTTCTCCACCACTTGACAGAAAGCAGAGCTGAACTGCCTGACATCCTTACTGGCCAGAGGTGCTATTCCTTCTTTGACGCTCTGTCCATTCCAATCCCTCACAACCTTCGTTTCACCACCACCTCCGATGGTTTTGAGACCTGGTGGTCCATGTGGAAGACCCACGCCTTCAGAAGAGCTCTGGGACCGCTGCTGAAGCAACTTGATGCCAAATACGACGTCCCTGCAGACCAGGTACTATTACTTATAAATTCCTTGCAATGGCTCGCAATGATTGTATGTAACATGGCTCTATCTCCTTGCAGCAGCAAGATGGCCCAGAACCCATGCAAGCCGATGGCTCCCCCTTCAAGTTCCTTCCCCCAGCTCCGGTGGTTCTCTTCTGCCAGAGCTCGCCACCCCTGAAGAAAGTTATGATGCAGGGTCAGCCGATTTCTCTGAAATCGGCTTCCAAAAGCAGAGCATCCTCAGGGCCAGCTGCCCCCCGAGCCTCAGTCCAGGCGAGGAAAGCCGTGAGGAAAGTGGCTGCCAGGAAGACCTTGAAGCGCCAAGCCCCTACTCCTGCTCCAGAAAGCCTGCACGTAAGTTGATCTATGCCTTGACTAAATTCATCTGTCATTCCAGGCTTTTGCAACATGCTTGTATTTCTTTGACAGACCTCCACCGAGGAGAACCCCAGCGAGGAGGCACAGTCCAGTCGAAGGGACTCGAGCTCAGGTGATTCTGGAAGAACCACCACACAGAGCCAGACGGACTCGCCAGCGTCGGCCTCTAAGAAAAGGTCAGCTCCCGAACCTGCTACCTTTCAAGCTCCGATCAAAACAGGGTCACGCGTGAAGCGTCGATGCGTCAAGAGGGCTCGCAAAGATCCACGAGCTTCTTCGCCAAGCCAGGAGGTTTGAAATGTAATTACTCCCCTGGCTTATATCTCATGCTGTCCCATTGCCACTCGGATCGGCTAATCGCTTCCTTTTGTAGACCGATGAGACCTCTAGCGGAGATGCCGAAGAGGTACTGATGCCATCCGCCACGCTAGACCTAGCAACTTCAAAGAGCACGGCTAATAAGGTGGCCAACCTAACCAAGCCCACGGAAAAGCCGATCACCACAACATCGGCTGTCCCTCCCACCTTGGGAGAGGTATACTCCATTCCCTTGGCTCTACCCTTTTCTTTTTGCTGTATACTAATGTTGTTCTTGTTCGTCCGTCGTGGTTGTGATCTCTCAAGCTTGCTGACGTCCGACCCCGAATCCATCGAACCAGCCTACTTCCAAGGCAGGTGAAGAGCCAAGTCCTAGCACGGCCCATGGTCCACTCCAGCGTCTCAAGGCTTTGCTCTCTTCCTCGCTTGAGACCCTGGTTGAAAACCCCGAGGAAGTAAAGGGCATTCTCGAAGACATCCAGCCCCATCTCCCAGTGACACCTGCAGGTAAAACTTTGGCCAGCTGTGACTCTGTCGGTCTTCGGGTCAAGGGTGCGATCGGCTCGTCAAAGAATTAACCTTCGCCACACCCAGCTACCGTTGAGAGCCGATATTGCGGACAAGTGTCAACGGCTCAACGAGAAAAAGGCTGCCTTGGACGCCAAAACCGACACCTCCGCCAACGAGTGCCGAACTCGAAGCCCTGCGTAAGGAACTGGAGAACCTTGAAGAGAGGGTCAGGGTGACCAAGCAGCTTATCCAAGACAAGGAAGCTCTTATTGCCCGCTCTCAAGAGGAAGCAAAAGGCCTCACAGCTGATCTGAAGACCGATCTGGCTGAAATTTGTGCCCTGAGCAGTCAGCTGGTGACGGGCAAAGACGAGGACAACGAGGCTGAGATCGCCGAGGTGGATCATATCCGTGCCGACGCCCTTCATGCCCTCAACGCATTTCTTCAGTAGAGCCCCTCTTTGTAGCTGATGAATACTCTCTAGAGTCGATGGCTATGCATCGGCTTTTTATTCTGAAGTCGATGTCTTTGCATCGGCTGTACTTGTATGCACACTTTTTTTTTCTTTTTTTTACTGGCCGATTTCACTGTCGGCCCCCCATATTTCACTGTCCATGTATCGCACATGTTCATCTGATTAGGTGCCCCCCGAGCCGAATCTGTCAGGTTACTGCAGATATCGGCTCTGCAGTCATTCAAAGAACTACACCTGAACATCCGCTCTATCATGACCAATATCGACTTCTTCTAGCTCATCACCCGATGTAAACCCATACCCTAGCTTTCCGTCACCTGTTAGATCGACGCTGAACACAGGCAAAACGTATGGCGAGGATAATAATATGGGCCGATTGCTGGAATCGGCCCCCATTTTGATTGCATTGCTCAATGAAGGTTTACATCTTGTTCGTGCGTCACTACGACTACGTGACATGCTTGAGACAAGATCATCACCTTTTATTTTTTGGGGCCGATCGCTGGGATCGGCCTTGCCACGTACGTCCATAGCTTTTACTCTTGTTACACGGTCAGGCCGGTGGATAAGACCAGCCTCACCCCGTTTTTTGTCACGTCGATGCACTCACAGTCGTCCAAAGTGATGCCGGAGAGTGGCTCTTGGCCTGCCGTCTCCCAAACGTTCATGCCAGCCGTTGAGATCTCGGCTGAGTCATCTGCGTGGACGATTTCTACTTCATCTCCATCCCACCGTATTAAGCATTGATGCATCGTGGATGGAATGCAACAGTTGGCGTGGATCCAATCTCTCCCTAGCAGGACAGCGTAGGTGCTCTTGCTATCGACAATGAAGAATGTCGTAGGGATGGTTTTCCTTCCTACGGTCAGATCCACGTTCAGAACACCTTGTGCCTCTGATGCTTGGCCGTTGAAGTCGCTCAATGTGACGTTGGTCTTGATCGGATCCGAGCTAGAGCATCCCGGACGACGTAGCATGGAGCATGGCATGATGTTGACTGCCGCTCCGGTGTCGACCAGACATCTTGTTGACCGGCTGCCCATTGATATAACCTCGTAAGTACAGGGCCTTCAGGTGTCTGTAACTTCTTTCTCGTGGCTTCTCAAAGATAACCGGCCTTGGGCCGCAGTCAAGTTGTGCCACAGGTGCCTCTTCGGTTCCAGGAGCACAAAACTCCGCTGGAAGGATGAACACCATGTTTGTGCCAACCGATGTCTCATCATCGGCTTTCTTCTGTTTGGGACGCCACTCTTTCTTTTGTGGTCGACCCTCTTCGTCCAGAGTTCACTGGATTTTCGCGGCTAGATCAGGCCACGCCTTCCTCAACGTGTGCAGGTATAACCTTTCGGCTTCCTCCAAGCCACGTAGCCGCTGAACTCTACGCTTTTGAGAACGAATGAGTCCATCAGGGCACCACCTTGGCCGGTGGTATCTATCTTCTTCTTCTTCATCGTCATCTTCTAACTCCTCGAGATCTTCCACCCGAGAGGACTCAGCTTGCTTGTTCCGAGATGGGAGAGGTCCTAGACGCTTGAACACTGACACGTCTCCTGTGCCCTTCTTCTTCTGTCTACACTCTGGACAGTTGCCGATTGTGGGCAATCGGCTCATTCCTAAATCCCAGCAGTGTTTGAAGAAGGGATAGTCCCGAGTGCTCGTCCATGTTGTCCTGCTCTCTTGACTTTTCCTTGGCATGGCGCTCATATCTTTCATCATCTCTATCATGCCGACGATATTTCCTGTTGTCCCTGCTAGACCGACGATCTCTTTCGTCGTCGTCGTTGTATCGCCGGCGTTGGTCATACTGACGCTCATATTTGTTGAGGAGATGATCAGAGAGAGGTCGCTGATATCGCACATTCTTCACTTCTCCCTCTGTGATGTAGCGCTTGCCATCGTGTCGGGACCGATCGCGTGGAACGGCCTCCTCCTTGTCCTTGCCACGAGAGCGGCTGCCCTCGTCTCTGTCCTTACAAGAGTGGTGCACAGGCCCGACCATGTTAATGCTGAACGAGAAACCTGGCTGGCACCTCCCGGGGTAAATGAACTCCACCATGTTAACGGCGGGGAAGGGGTGCGTGTCGACTTTCATGGCATACTGGCTGAAAATTATACGCCCTTGTTCTATCGCCATTTGGATCTGCTGACGCCACACCCTGCAGTCGTTGGTGGTATGGGTTAACGTGTTATGCCACTTGCAATATGGCTTGCCGTTGAGCTCTTGCACCGTAGGGAATTTGTGGCCTTCGGGTAACTTTAGCTGCTTCTCCTTGAGCAAGAGGTCGAAAATCTGCTCAGCTTTGCTTACGTCGAAGTCAAACCCCCTTGGAGGACCTTGTGGCTTAACCCACTTGCAGGACACGGGGCTTGCCCCCCGAGTCCATTCAGCCACCGCTACCTCTTGATCTCCAGCAGAGCCTTCACCTTCCTCTGTCTCAACCAGGACTACTGCGCGCTTGAACTTGTCCTGGTACAACTCTGGGTGGCGCTGTTCATATAATGACAGTTTCTGAACCATATGCGCCAGTGAAGCGTACTCTGCTTGGGAAGCCATATCCTTGATCGGCGATGCGAGACCCACCACCGCCAGCTCGATCGCTTCTTTTTCGATCAAACGAGCCGAATAGCATCGGTTCTCGATGGTCCCGAAGCGCTGGATGTATTCGACACTCGTTTCTCCGCGCTTCGTCGTACTTGTGCTAGATCGGCAATGCCAGCCTCGGAAGCCTCCGAGTGATACCGCATGTGGAACTGCTCTTCCATCTCGCTTCCAAGTCCGGATTGAATCTGGTGGCAGCGAGGTGTACCACCCGAAAGCCGATCCTGTGAGGGACTGTGCGAAGAACCTCACGCGTAGTGCGTCTAACGCTGAGATCATGCCCAACTGCGCCAAATATCGGCTCACATGCTCGATTGAACTGGAGCCATCTGACCCACTAAACTTGGAGAATTCAGGGAGCCGATATTTGGGTGGTAGTGGGATCAAATCGTACTCGTTGGGGTACGGCTTGGAATAGCCGATTGCCCTCCGTTTTGGCACCATGCTGAACTGGTCTCTCAAGATTGTACTGATCTGATCCGCGGTGCTAGCTGCAGGAGTCGAGCTCTGAAGATTCGCTGGAGTGGCATACTTAGCTAGCCACGCTTGCTTCTCAAGATCTGAGCTAGCTGCAGGAGTTGAGCTTTGAAGGTTTGTTGGAGTGGCATACTTAGCTAGCCACGCCTGCTTCTCAAGATCTGATCCAGAAGCCCCTCCTGCTGTTCCAGAAATCCCTGCTGTTGCAGTCTGGTTCGTGAGTGCCCAGTTACTGCAGTCTAGCACATATGTGCACGTGTATCCGTGCGGGATCTCCTTGGGTGCTTCATACAAGAACTGCTAATCACTAGGATCGCCACCGATCTTGTAGATGATGAATGTCGGTTAGCTCGGCACTTCTGGTGCTGCCAGCGCGAACGGCAGCGGTGGTCGGGTCTGGAGTGGTATCTCTCCTTGGTGAGTCCCTAGAGCAGGTCCTGACGGAGAGTACTGATGCTTCATGATTTCCTGGATCACCCGAAGCGCGACACGCTCCAAAGCGTTCACCAGGCTCTCAGAATGGCGGTGTAGCGAATGAGCTACCATGTGATTAACCTCCTGACGCAGAGACCTGGTGCGTTCTTCTGAAGGGGTAGACAGATCCACTCCATCGAGCGCGCCTTCAGGTGAGAACCCTTTCCACCTGATGCCGTGTGAGCGGGTCCTCTGGAAAGAGCCGATGAGGTCGGCTTCGAAGATAGCTTTGACATCGTCATACTTCTTCTTGAGCTCCTCAGTCAGATCCTCGTACGTGACTGGATCTTCCGCCATCTCAGATGCGGATGGCGATGCGGTTGATGTCGAAGACTGTCCCACCGGGCGTGCCAGAATGTGTTGGCGTCCGAAACCCACCGGCGAGTAGCGACGGGCAACACGTAGAGCCGGGAGGCCCCCAGAACTGCGGCTGGCCCTGGTCCCTCGAGCGACGGCCCGCAAAGCTCCGGCACGCACGTCCCGATGCTGGTGCAAGGGCGTGCCACCTGACCTATACCTGGTCAGGAAGGTGATGGATTGCTTCGCTTAGTTTCCTGCATGGCATACACGTAAACATTAAATACGAGCCTCGATCGGCTCTCAGGTTGTCATGTGAATTGGCTCGAGGAGCCGATCCACCCATGATTCGTATGAGGTCTACGATCACATGGTGGTCCTGCTTGATCAATATAAAGCTAAAACGACCTACGACAATTTAGGGTTTTCACCGCATAATCGGAACATCCTACACGTGATTGAGCTTGGCAGCCACGCAAGATGATAATAAACCAGCCCTAGATAAGGCCTAAAAACCAACATGGAGTTGATTCCCGGAACATCTTATCTAGGGCTAGCAAACTACACCCTACGTGCTACTGGATCCTTCAACCCGTTTGCAAGGCCTAACTATGCAGATATTAAACTAATCCTTGAAGAACAAGGAGCAATCATAACAGATCGGATCTACTAAACACGGATCAAGCAAGGTGCCGCCCTTACACCTAAGATAGGTGTAAAGGCGGCTAGACGTCCAGGGATAGCATGGATAAAAGCATATATCATGGTAAAGCAATGCTAACCCTAACACATCTATGATAACTACGTTGCTCGCCATCAACAAGGCTTCAGCACGAGCAACGCATGAACAACGAATAAACGTATACTGCCTAGAACGCAAGATGCGATCTAGGCAGCATGATGCTTACCCGGAAGAAACCCTCGAAACAAGGGGTTGGCGATGCGCCTAGATTGGTTTGTTGTGAACGTGATTGTTGTTTTTCTCAATAACCCTAGATATATATTTATAGTCCGTAGACTTTCTAATGTGGGAATAATCCCAACCGTGTACGAGCCAAATTCTACCTAACCGACACGTATCCTACTATATTTACAGATACACGGGCAAACTAGCCCAAACTTCGTGTACAAGGCCGATTCATGTATATCTTCCGTGTATATTCTTCAAGCCCATCTTTAATCACGGCCCACCTCTGATCCGGTCAAATTCTGGTGATAACACATGCCCTCTCTATTTGTCAATTGCCCAACTGTAATTTGTTCACCCAACATGCTATTTATCTTATGGGAGAGATACCTCTAGTGAACTGTGGACCCCAGTCCAATTCTCTATACTGAAATACAATCTACTGCAATACTTGTTCTACTGTTTTCTGCAAACAATCATCTTCCACACTATACATCTAATCCTTTGTTACAGCAAGTCGGTGAGATTGACAACCTCGCTGTTTCGTTGGGGCAAAGTACTTGGTTTGCGTTGTGCAGGTTCCACGTTGGCGCCGGAATCCCTGGTGTTGCGCCGCACTACATCTCGCCGCCATCAACCTTCAACGTGCTTCTTGACTCCTACTGGTTCGATAAACCTTAGTTTCTAACTGAGGGAAACTTGCCGCTGTGCGCATCACACCTTCCTCTTGGGGTTCCCAACGGACGCGTGTCGAACGGAAAGACAATACGTCAACCACGTGCATCACGAGGCGCTCATCCCGAACGGCGGGATCACCTTCCAGGTGAAGTCCGGGGAGAGCTTCATCGACATGGTGCTCCCCAAGAAGGCGCAATCACAATGGCGCCGATTCTGGTTCTACGCCAAGGAGTACACTCCCCCCGGCGAGGTCTGCATCCCTCAGTACGATCCCGAGCTCAGCGTCCCGCGGCGTCTCAACGTCCGGTCGCTGCCGCGCGAGCAGGAGGAGGTGGTGAAGGGGATGCGCCAGGCGATCCAGGCTTTGAAGGACAACGGCCTGACGGCAGCCAACATGTACAACTGCTGGCTCGGCCGCCGACTGATCCCCCTGTGGTGTCGAGCCCACTCTATGTGGGAGTACCGGGGGCAGAACGACTGCACCCGGTCGACGGCGACCGAGTGGGACGAGGGCGAGTACCGGAAGGCGCTTGCCAAGATCACCACGGCCGCCTTCACTTCCTTCGAGGACGGCCTACAGCCCTTCTCCGAAGACAACCCGGCGCCTCAGGTATTGATTTGTTCGGTGCTGCGACCCCAGACGCCTAGGTTGCGCTTCTCCCTTTCTAACTGATTTCCTTGGTCCGAATGTAGCGGTGGCAGAAGATCGCAGATCATCTTCCCCCCCTCGCCGGGAAAGAGCCTCCGGAAATGACCGAAGGCGAGGAGGAGGAGGTTGACGGCGAGGAGGAGCGCATTGAGTCGGACTCCGAAGCGAGAGACTTCGTCCGACTCCCACGTGGAGCGAAGAGGAAGGAGCCGAGCCGCAGCCCAAGCGGCTGCGCCCGACTATCCTTGAGGGTTCCATAAAGCTTCAGCGCCCCCTGAAGGACGCCATCGATGCCGGAGCCCGAGCCGGTCCGGGCGTGAAGGCGATCCCCACGGTGAAGTAAGTACCTCTCGTCGAGCTTGCTTCCTTTCGGGCGTGATTTGCTAATGACCCGCCCCACTCCCCCGCAGGTCCAAGAGGAAGGTCTTGGCAAGACCTGCTTCGATTGGGGCGGCGGCCACGAGGGCGGCCGAGGCGAAGAAGGCGGCCGAGCTGAAGAAGGCCGCGGAAACGAAGACGGCGCCCTCCGACCTTGCGGGCACGGGGTCGGCTCGAGAAGAGCCTGTCGCTGCGAGCCAGGCGGAGAATGCGAGCGCCGGTCGTGCCGAGCCCACCGCTGGGGCTTTCCCCTTGGCCAGCGTGGGTCGCGGGGGCGCGGCGAGTGCGGCGATGGGACCAAGCGCCGCTCCCCCCGTGGTAGAGGAGGAGTCGGCGGGCGTCGGATCGACTGAAGCCCGGGGGGCGCCCGAAGTCGAAGATGACACTGCCGAGGAGGGTGGCCTCTCGGTGCCGATGAGGGAACGTCGATCCAAGGCCGCTAGGGACCAAGTCCGCCCCAGCGACCCCGAGACGCGAACGGAAGGGGCGCCGTCGACCGATGCGGTGATGCAGGCGGGTGAAGCGGCCGAGTCGCGCCGTCCTCCGCCTTCGACTTTGACCTTCACTGAGCTCCACACAGCGCTCGGTGAAGTGCACGTGGTAAGCACTTCTGTATTCGCAGTCCGGTCACCCCCCAGTCCCCGAGGGTCGACTTGGCCTGGAGGGGCGAGTCGACGCTCTCTTTTTTGCCTGGACTGCTATTGTTGATCTTCACGCTGTTTTCTGTGCAGGCGGAGGTGAAGCGACTGACGGCGCTCGTGGAGGAGGCGGCGCAGAAGAACCGGAAGCTCATCGCTCTGGGCAGTAAGTCGCACCCACGTGCCTTCCCCTCCTAGTCGCGCTTGTGCGGTTGTACCTTTGTTCTCATTGTCCCTTTTCTTGTAGCAGAGGCGCAGGCGAAGGCACTCGCCGAGGCTCGGGAAGGATTCGTGAAGGAATCCTTCTACCGTGAAGCCGAGTTCCGGGCAAAGCAGGCCGAAGGGGCCCGGAAGAAGGCGAAAGCGGAAGTGGCGGACCTGACGAAGGTCCTGGAGGAAAAGGGCCGGGAGCTGGAGGACGTCATTGCGGAGTACAAGGGGAAGCTGGAGGCCGTGACAGAGGCGCGGGATGCCGTGCGGGGGGCCGCCGCAGCCCTGCGAGAAGAAGTCGCGGCCTTGAAGCTGCAACACGCCAAGGAGTTGACCGCAGAGAAGGAGGCGTCTGAGGGCATCGTCCTGGCGGTGCAGGCCAAGAAGACCAGCTTCGAGGCGTTTGTCCGCGAGATGTCGCGGCAGCTCCTTGGTAGGTTTCCGTCCCCCTCCATTATTTTATTGTTGATTGCCGAGACGGCAAGTCCCCGAGCGTGGTGAATCGGCGTCGGGGGCCAGTCCCCGAGCATGGCGAGTCGGCGTCGGGGGCCAGTCCCCGAGCATGGCGAGTCGGCCTCGGGGGCCAGTCCCCGAGCGTGTTGAGTCGGCCTCGGGGGCCAGTCCCCGAGCATGGCGAGTCGGCTTCGGGGGCCAGTCCCCGAGCATGGTGAGTCGGCCTCGGGGGCCAGTCCCCGAGCATGGCGAGTCGGCTTCGGGGGCCAGTCCCCGAGCATGGCGAGTCGGCTTCGAGGGCGAGCGCTGACTTCAATTTCTTCTTGTTGTTGGTGGTAGGTACGAGCGACTTCGCGGAGACGGCGACCCCACGGGAGTGCCTGTCGACCGCGACCGCGCGCATCATTGCCTGCGCGGGGGAGATCCTGGCTGCGCTCCAGTACCTAAGTCCGTGGGAGGTGATTCCGCGGGACACGCCGTCTGTCTTCAGGGCTGTCTCCAACATCCCAGCTGTCGTCGACTGGCTTCGCCGCTCCTCCTGCCGCGTTGGTATTACCATGGCGCTGAGCATGGTACTGGCACACTATTCGGAGGGTTTTGACGTGGAGGAGGTCACGGCTGGCTTCCCCTCGGAGACTGGCGAATTTGACGTCGCCGAGGTGCTGCGCTTGATGGAGGCAGTGCGCCCCTACGCCGACCGGGTGTTGGCGACTGCTGACTTGGAGACGCACATTCCCAGCCAGTCGGCGCCTGGGGACGCGGAGAAGGAGGCTGGCCCGGTGGACTTCCCCGCGGAGCGTTTATTTCATGCCACGGCTGCCAACTCCCTGTCCACGTACCCGGTCGTCTTGTATACTCCGAAATTTTGCCATGGCGACGGCGGCGCCGAGCCGGTCGTAGAGGAAGCTCCGGGGCCGTCCCAGTAGATTCTTGTGCCCCTGTGGATGATGTCGCTCAAATTCCCGCGAGCGGGTGTTAGTTGTAAATAAAGTGTTAATTTTTGCTTAAGTATAACTTGGTGACTGCTTTTGAGATATGTGAATGTGACGGTGATGTTTCCTATTTGAGTTGGGTCCGACTCTCCATGGCCAACAGGCCAGTCGCCATGCGACCCCAATGAAGGCTATCGACTTGACTGTTTTCCTTGTCGAGCTGGGCGTCCCCAGTCGCAGTACGTAGTCATTATAGTGCGAATAGCAGCCTCATGGGTGGAGTAGCGGGTTGGTTATGGTTGCGCTGTTTGTACGTAGCGCGCCACTCGTCGTGGCTCGGTGAGCCAGTCGCTGGGCGACTCCAAAGGGGGTTCTTGTGGGTGTTGTTCCTTGGCGAGCCGCGGGTCCGTTTTGCGGGGTCCCTGGTTGAAGTACTTGGCCATTCAAGTCACCAGCCTAAGGTAGAGGAGGGCATTGGTGTGCTGTATAGCGTAGCACGAGACGATCGCCGTGGCCCGGGGGGCTGGTCGGGCATGCGACCCTGCTGTAGGTTCCAGTCGCCGTTTTCACCTGACGGCGTAAGGGGTGGTAAGTAACCGGGCCTGGTGTTGCGCCCATCGTGCCCTTGTTAGCCCGGCTACTTGGCCGATCGTGGACTTCTCTCTTCCAGCAGCGGCGATCGAAGGTCTCTCAGTACCAAGTCGCTTGTCATTGCGATTGGGCCGGTGTTTACCGAGATGAGAGATACGGATATCGGGCGGGTGATGGAGAGGCAATCAGAGTTGGAGATTGATGCAATCGGCGACTTTGATTAATCTCTGAATTTGTGGGTTACACATTTTCCTTAGGTGTAGAACCGTCGGAGGAGATTGACGTTCCAGGGGTGCTCCACCTCTCGGGTGAGCGGTTCGCCTTTGTCGTCCTTGCGAACGTCGGTGAGGTAGTAGGAGTCGTTGCCGAGTACGCGGCTGATGGCGAATGGTCCTTCCCAAGGGGGGATAGCTTGTGCATGCCTTTCTTGTCTTGAATTAGCCGGAGCACGAGATCTCCGACTTGGAAGGAGCGACTCCGAACGCGGCGGCTGTGGTAGCGGCGGAGATCTTGCTGGTATATGGCGGTCCTGGAGAGTGCGAGGTCCCTGGCCTCGTCAAGGAGGTCGATGTTGTCTTGGCGAGCGCGCTCGTTGTCTTCTTCGGCGTAGTTAGCGACCCGTGGCGAGTCATAGGCGATATCCGTGGGCATGACTGCCTCGGCGCCATACACCAGGAAGAAAGGCGTGAAGCCAGTCGGCCTGTTTGGTGTTGTGCGGATGCCCCACAACACGGAGGGGAGCTCTTCTGCCCAGCAACCGGCTGCGCGTTCCAGGGGCACCACCAGGCGCGGCTTGAGTCCGTGGAGGATGCTCTGGTTTGCTCTTTCCGCTTGGCCGTTCGACTCGGGGTGTGCGACTGAAGCGAGGTCGAGTCGGATGCCGTTGTCCTCGCAGAAGTCGGCCATCTCCCCTTTGGCGAAATTTGTGCGATTGTCGGTTATGATGCTATGAGGGTAGCCATATTGGTAGATAAGCTCGCGTAGGAACTTTGTGGCTGTCTTTCCGTCACACTTCTTGATGGGTTTTGCTTCTACCCATTTGGTGAATTTGTCCACCGCGACCAGGAGGTGAGTGTACCCGCCGGGGGCTGTTTTGAATTTCCCTACCATGTCCAGACCCCAGACGACGAATGGCCAGGTGAGGGGGATGGTCTTCAGTGCTGATCCCGGCATGTGCGACTGGCTTGCATACTTTTGGCACCCGGCGCACGAGCGGACGAGCGCGACTGCGTCTTCATGGGCTGTCGGCCAATAGAAGCCGTGGCGTAAAGCTTTTGCGACTATGGAACGCGCGCCTGTGTGGTGGCCGCAGTCCCCTGCGTGGATGTCACGCAGGATTTTGCGCCCTTCGTCGGTGGCGACGCATCGCTGGAACACTCCCGAGACGCTGCGCTTGTATAGCTCTTTGGTGATAATGGTGAAAGACTTGCACCTGCGTACGATTGCTCGTGCTTTGGTTTCATCCATTGGCAGCACCTGGCGTTCGAGGTAGCTTAGGTATGGCTCCGTCCAGTCGACGCTGTCGGAGGCGAGTGCGACTAGAGTGGAGTCGGGAGCAGGGGGCTCGGATATGTCCAGATCGCGAGGTGCGCGTACCGAGGGGTGGCTGAGGATATCAAGGAAGATGCCTGGAGGAGGTTGGAGTCGCTTGGACCCGAGTCTGGCTAGCGCATCTGCTTCTTCATTCTTGCGCCTGTCGACCCATTCGACGACGTGGCCGGCGAAGCCAGCGCCGGCTTGGTCGACCGCGCTCTTGTATGCGATCATGTTGGCGTCGGTGGCGTCGCAGGTGCCGGAGGTCTGGCTGGCGACCAGGTCGGAATCGCTGAGACAGCGCAGCCGTGTTGCGCCCATCTCTTTTGCTACTCGCATGCCGTGTAGGAGCGCCTCGTATTCAGCCATGTTGTTGGTGCAGGGCTCGAACCTGAGTTGCAGGACGTACTTCACGGTGTCGCCTTTGGGCGATGTGAGGACGACTCCTGCGCCTGCCCCCTCGAGGTTCTTAGAGCCGTCGAAGTGCAGTGTCCAATGCTTGAGGTCCGCGGGGGAGCTCAGTTGCTGGGCATCTTCCCAGTCGGCGAGGAAGTCGGCGAGTGCCTGAGACTTGATGGCGTGGCGCGACTCGTAGGTGATGTTGTGGACGCCGAGTTCGACTGCCCACTTGGCGATCCGGCCAGTTGCGTCGCGGTTACGGATGGTGTCGGCGAGTGGTGTTGAGGCGACTACCTTGATGGGGTGCTCGTGGAAGTAGGGGGCCAGTCGCCTCTGGGCCCTGAGGACTGCGTACACCAGCTTTTGATAATGCGGATACCGTTGCTTGGATTCGATTAAGGCCTCGCTGATGTAGTAGACCGGGCGCTGTATCAGCTGCTCTTTTCCTTCTTCCTTGCGTTCGACGACCATGACCACGCTTATCGCGCGGTTCGACGCAGCGACATATAATAGCATAGTCTCTTTTGGTAGCGGGGCCGCGAGGATAGGGGCGTTCTGAAGGGCGTGTTGGAGTTCTTCTAGGGCCCGTTGCGCTTCTTCTGTCCACCTGAATGATTCTGACTTCTTGAGCAGGCGGTAGAGTGGCATGGCCTTGTCACCGAGCCAGGGTATGAAGCGACTGAGGGCTGCGACCCGGCCGGCGAGTTTTTGTGCGTCGACCAGGCAGGTTGGTTGCTTGGTTCGCATGACCGCCAGTGTCTTCTCTGGTTTGGGCTCGATGCCTCGTTTAGAGACGACATAGCCGAGCAGCTGTCTAGAAGGGACCCCGAAGGTGCACTTCAGAGGGTTGAGCTTGATCTTCTATCGCCGTAAGTTGGCGAATGTCTCGGCGAGGTCGGTGATGAGGTCGGCCTGGTGAGTCAACTTGACTACCACGTCGTCGATGTAGACGTGTACATTGCGGCCGATTTGGCTTTCCAGGCAGCTGTTCATGCACCGTTGGTATGTCGCTCTGGCGTTTTTGAGGTCGAAGGTCATGGATGTGTAGCAGTAGGCACCCAAGGGCGTGATGAATGCTGTCTTCTCTTGGTCTTCCTTGGCCATCTTTATTTGATTGTACCCGGAGTAAGCGTCGAGGAAGCACAGCGACTCGGACCCGGCGACCGCGTCGATAATCTGGTCGATTCGCGGCGGGACGAATGGATACTTGGGGCATGCGCTATTGAGGCTGGTGTAATCGATACACATGCGCCATGTCTTGTTCTTCTTTAGCACTAGGACTGGGTTTTCCAGCCATTTGGGGTGCTTGATTTCCATGATGAAACCGGCGGCTAGCAGTCGGTTCACTTCTTCGGCGATTGCGCTCCGTCGCTCTTCTCCTACGGGGTGCATTGCCTGCCTAACGGGGCGTGCGGAGGGGTCGACGTGTAATTTGTGCTCAGCAAGTTCTCTCGGGACACCCGGCATGTCAGACGGTTTTCATGCAAAGATATCTCGATTCTCACGGAGGAACTTGATGAGCGCGCTTTCCTATTGGGCGGACAGGCCCGTCCCAATGGTAATTTTCCTACTTGGATCATCCTCTACAAGATCTACTTCACGAGTGTCGGTTGCAGGCTTGAAAGTTGCTGCGGACGAGTCGAGCTCGGTCGGTTTCTCCAGGATGGCGGGGTCGTTGCGGTCGACCGGGTACTTGGCGAGCTCGGCGGAGTTGTCTTGTTCGTCGGCGATGACGGCGTCGGCGAGCTTGGCGCTGACGTCCTCGCACTCCAGTGCCATCTCCGGGTCGCCGTGGACGGTGATGACGCCACGAGGCCCTGGCATCTTCATCATGTTGTATGCGTAATGAGGTGCCGCCATGAACCGGGCGAACGCCTGCCGGCCGAGCACGCAGTGGTAGGAGCTGCGGAAGTTCACCACCTCGAATGTTATCCGCTCGGTGCGGTAGTTCACGGGCGTGCCGAAGGTGACTGGCAGCGTGACCTTGCCGATCGGGAAGGCCTTCCGCCCGGGGACGATGCCATGGAACGTAACCTTGGTGTTCTCGAGGCGTGAGTCTGGTAAGCCGAGTCGCTGGAAGGTTTCGTAATACAGGATGTTGATGGAGCTTCCTCCGTCCATCAGGGTTTTCGGCAGCCAGTAGTCGGCTACCTTGGGCCTGACGACCAGCGCCACTCGGCCGGGGTACTCAATGCGGGGGCGTGGTCTTTGCGGCTCCAGGTAATGCTCTGCTCGGACCAGTTGAGCCACCGGGGTACGTCAAGGATAACCGCGTGTACTGCCACTGCCCTTGCGAGGACCTTCCTGTCCCGACGATCGCCGACCCCGGTGAAGGTGTGGAGCGAGCCGGCACTGCGACCGAAACCTTCTCCCTTGTGCTGGTCTGGGTCCTTGGCGCGGTCTTTGTGCTGATTGCCGCCGTCGTTTTCCTTGGCGCGGCGGGCCTTCTCTATCTGCTTCAGGGAGTAGCAGTTTCCCGTCGTGTGTGTTGAGGGCTTGCCCTCCCTGCTGTGATAGATGCACGGGGCGTCTAGGAGGCTGCGGGCGTCGAAGTGCTTAGGCTGAGGCCGATCCTCCCGTGGCGCACGGTTGTCGCGTCGGAAGGATTTTGGCTCGCGCTGCTCGTAGTCGGTGTTGGCGACGAGCTCGTTGTGTCCTCCGTCGGCGCGACGCTTGCCGTTGTTAGATCGGCCGCCGAATCGGGAGTCGCCGCGTCGAGGCTCCGTGCGAACGGGGCGGCGATTGCGTCGCTGGCCGTACTCGCCGTCCGAGTCGACTGTAGGGTCTTCATCGGCGTAGCGGGTGGCGATGTCGAAGAGCTCGGAGATTGAGATGTTATCTCTGCTGACGCGACGGAGCTTGGCGCTTAGCGGTTCGTACCGGCAGCACTGCCGGAAGCAGTAGATTGCCGTGTCTGTGCTGATACTGCTGGAGGTAGTCCACATGTCTTGCCAGCGCTGCACCCACCGATGAGTCGACTCGCGCGGGCCCTGGACACAGCGATCCAGGTCTTCTATAGTTGTCGCGCGAGTGTACGCGCTGGCAAAGTGCTGGATAAATGCGGCACGGGCTTCTTCCCAAGAATCGATGCTGTTGGCGGTGAGGGTGTTGAACCAGTGGCGATTGATGCCGTCCATCATGAGAGGCAGGTAGCGTGCCGCGAGTAACTCAGAGTGGCCTTGGATCCCCATTGCCATGGCGTACGAATCGATCCAGACTGTGGGGTCGATATGTGTATCGTACTTCTCGATGTCGCGGGGCCCCTTGAATCCAGCGGGGTACGGCTCGCCTCTGATCATTGGCCCGAAGCAGGCAGGGCCGACTCGAGTGAACGCGCTTTGGCGCGGGGCTTCATCAGCGTAGCGGTCGTTCAGCCGGTTTCGCGCCCGCCATTCTTGATCGTTGACGATGTGGGTTCGCACATCAACGGGCTGTCCGTTGACGGCGACCATCACTCGCGCAGGGCGCGGCTCGATTCGGTTGTTGGTCGAGTGGGCCGCACGCGGTGCTGGCGGCGGACAGTTGTTGGCGTTGACGACTGCGCGATTTGCCGCGCCCGATGACGCCGCGCGACTGGCGGATGTGCGCGAATAAAGTCGCCCTTGCGAGTCGGCAGCGGCGTGTTGTTGCTCCAATGCCTTGGCAACCAGGGCCTTGGCGTGCTGGACGAGGATCGCGCCGTCTCCCGTTTCGGGGAGCCTCGCAAGAACGGCTTGGGCGGCCGCGACGTTGTTGGCTGGAGATGAGTGCAATGGTAGGCCATTGGCGTCAACTTCCGCCCGAGGAACTTCGGGTGGTGGTGGTGGCGGTGCTCCGTGTGCCGCCCTATCGTCGGCGGCCCGACTTCCTTCCGGGACATCGGGGTTCTGGACTCGGGCGATCCGAATTTCTCCATCCGGATCGTCGAAGTTAAGGCGCGCGCTGGGGAAATCGTTCGCGCGGGCACGCTCCATGCTCAGGCGATTGCGCTGCTGGCGATAGTGGGACACGGCTCTTACTTCGTCTTGCTCGAGACGGAATTTCTGCCGTTCGGCGAGCTCCTTCTTCCTCTGCTCTTCGAGGGCCGCCCGGTGCGCCTCGATCTCGGTCGCGGTGGCGGTTGCAGGGAGGGGGGTGGTGAAGGCGTCGACCGAAGGCTCCTCCTCGCCTCCTGCCATGAAGACGGCGGTTGGGTAGCGATAGCGTGGGGCCTTGACGGAGTCCGAGTCGGAGTCGCTGCCGAAGAGGGAGAGGACGGAATCATCCTCGAAGTCGCTTGGGTGAGAGACCAAGGAGATAGAGTCTTTGAACGACGCCGTGGCGATAGAGCCGGCAGTCGGGGACACAGCGGTGGACCCGACGACCGATGCCATGGCGATGGAGTCGGCGTCGAACGCCGCGATACCGGAGTCAGCGGCCGGGATTGTGACGACGGAGTCGGCGGCTGACGCGGTGATGATGGAATCGGCGTTCGGCGCCACGGCCGCTGAGTCGGCGTCGTCCTCCAGGGCCGACTCGGCCTCCGCGTACACCTCGCCAGTAACTGGGCGAGTGGCGGTGAGGAGTTGACCCGGCGCGAAGGGGTCGTGCGATCGACCGGGGCGGGGCTCGGTGGGGTCGCTGACGCCGGTGAGCCCAACGAAGAGGTTGATTGAGCCGATCGGCACCATCCATGCGTGCTTGAGAGGTGACGAGGCGGGCCGGTAAGTGCTTGGCTGGATGTGGAAGAAGTTGCGGGTGGCGATCATCCTGCCGGAAGCGACCGGCCGCCGTACTGGCGAGTAGGGCCTCGCCGTAGCTCGGAGGCTTGATGTCCCATGCCCCACGGTGGGCGCCACTGTCGTGGATATGACCACGGCAGATGCTACGAGGGGTAGCACTTCGTTGATGCGAGGGCAAGGGAACATCGCCATCTACGGGTCGAGGTGCAAGGGACGCAAGGTTTTACCCGGGTTCAGCCCCTCCGGAGAGTAAAAGGCCTACGTCCTGCTAGATCTTATTGCTCAGTGGAGAATTACAATGGGGGGGCTCAGTCGGCGCGGAGCCAAGAGCTTACAGGGGAGATCCGATCTCAGATGATGTGTCTTCTAGGGTTTAGCCCGGGGTTTATATATCCACCCCCGGTCTAGGGTTACAAGGGGATAACTCCGAATCGTATCAGTTGCTACTAATCCGGGATACAACACCCTTCTACAAGTAATCTTCTTATCCAGCCAAGCAGATCGCCTCCTTGGGTCTTCGGCCCAGTCGCCTGGTGACTGGCGGTCTTCCTGGGCCTTCGTCCTTGTGGCGAGTGGGACTGGCGACCCACCCCCTATGGGCATACCCCCATCAAAGGGGATGCCTTGGGCATCCCCAAGCTTAGATGCTTGAGTCTTCTTGAAATATGCAGGGATGAACCACGGGGGCATCCCCAAGCTTAGACTTTTCACTCTTCTTAATCATATATCATCCTCCTCTCTTGACCCTTGAAAACTTCCTCCACACCGAACTCAAAACAAACTCATTAGAGGGTTAGTGCATAATAAAAAATTCACATGTTCAGAGGTGACACAATCATTCTTAACACTTCTGGACATTTCCCAAGGCTACTAAAAGTTAATGGAACAAAGAAATCCATCCAACACAGCAAAAGAGGCAATGCGAAATAAAAGGCAGAATCTTTCAAAACAGAACAGTCCGTAAAGACGAATTTTTCTGGGGCACTAAACTTGCTCAGATGAGAAAACTCAAAACTAATGAAAGTTGCGTACATATCTGAGGATCACTCACGTAAATTGGCAGATTTTTCTGAGTTACCTACATAGAACCCTGCCCAAATTTGTGACAGCAAGAAATCTGTTTACTGCGCGAAATCCAAATCTAGTATCAACCTTACTATCAAAGACTTTACTTGGCACAACAATGCAATAAAATAAAGATAAAGAGAGGTTGCTACAGTAGTAACAACTTCCAAGACTCAAATATAAAACAAAAGTACTCGTAGTAAAATAAAAACATGAGTTATCTCCCAAGAAGTGCTTTCTTTATAGCCATTAAGATGAGCTCAGTAATTTTAATGATGCACTCCCAAGAAATAAGAGTTGAAGCAAAAGAGAGCATCAAAAAGCAAGTGCAAAACACATTTAAGTCTAACCCACTTCCTATGAAAAGGAATCTTGTAAATAAACAAATTCATGAAGCATAATGCAACAAGCATAGAAAGATAAAACAAGTGTAACTTCAAAAATTTCAGCATATAGAGAGGTGTTTTAGTAACATGAAAATTTCTACAACCATATTTTCCTCTCTCATAAATATTTTCAGTAGCATCATGAACAAACTCAACAATATAACTATCAAATGAAACATTCTTATCATGAGCTACATGCATAAAAGTATTACTACTCCCAACATAAGCATAGTCATTCTTATTAATTGTAGTGGGAGCAAATTCAACAAAGTAGCTATCATTATTATTCTCATCAAGTGTAGGAGGCATAGTATAATCATAATAAAATTTATCCTCCATAGTAGGCGGCACCAAAATACCACTATCGTTATAATCATCATAAATAGGAGGCAAAGTATCATCAAAGAAAATTTTCTCCTCCATGCTTGGGGGACTAAAAATATCATGCTCATCAAAACCAGCTTCCCCAAGCTTAGAATTTTCCATAGCATTAGCAACAATGGTGTTCAAAGCGTTCATACTAATATCATTGCTACTAGCATGCAAATAAGGTTCCATAGGTTTTTTAATTTTCGCATCAAACAATCCATGTCTTAACTCAGGAAACAGATTAAAAAGCTCACTGTTATTTTTCATTATGCCTAACTAGTGATAAACAAGAAACAAAAAGATGCAATTGCGGGATCTAAAGGAAATAGCTTCGAGCACTCGCAATGGCGCCAGAAAATAGCTTAGTTGCCTGGGACCGGAGTGTGAGTACCTTTTACCTTACCTCCCCGGCAATGGCGCCAGAAAATAGCTTGCTGTCTACAGTGTTGGAAGGCAGATGTTTGTAGAACAGCAGCAAGTTTTCCCTTAAGTGAATCACCCAAGGTTTATCGAACTCAGGGAGGAAGAGGTCAAAGATATCCCTCTCAAGCAATCCTGCAATCACGATACAAGAAGTCTCTTGTGTCCCCAACACACCTAATACACTTGTCAGATGTATAGGTGCACTAGTTTGACGAAGAGATAGTGAAATACAAGTAATATGGATGTATATGAGTGGTAATAGCAATCTGATATAAATATGGCAGCAAGTAAACATGTAGCAGAACAGTGAATAAACGGAGATTCGATGTATGGAAACAAGGCCTAGGGATCATACTTTCACTAGTGGACACTCTCAACATTGCAATCATAATGGAATATAAATATAAGCACTTCACTATGCTATTCTGAATTACTCTCTGGCAAGATAACAAACACTAATTCATCATGTAGGCAAGCCTTAAAGATGTATTCCCAAGTACTAATAAACACCCCACGTTGTCGCTGTGAGCATTCATAGGAGGTACTAACACACCACAATTTCATAGAGACATCCAACTCAAATCATAACCCAGTGAACAAGTATTCTGTGAAATATAGCCTAAGAGACCCACACGGTGCACACACTGTCACCTTTACACGCGTGGGACAAGGAGTCTCCGGAGATCACATAAGTAAAATCCACTTGAATAGCATAACGACATCTAGATTACAAAGCTCATCATATGGATCTCAATCATGTAAAGCAGCTCATGAGATCATTGTATTGAAGTACATGGGAGAGAGATTAACCACATAGCTACCGGTACAGCCCTTAGCCTCGGGGGAGAACTACTCCCTCCTCATCATAGGAGACAGCGGCGGCGATGAAGATGGCGGTGGTGTCGATGGAGATGCCTTCCGGGGGCACTTCCCCGTCCCGGCGGCGTGCCGGAACAGAGACTTCTGTCCCCCGAAAGTTGGCTTCGCGATGGCGGCGGCTCTTGAAGGTTTCTCGTACCGTGGCTTATTCGTCTCGATGTTTTAGGTCAGGAAGGCTTATATAGGCGAAGAGTCGGAGTCGGAGGGGCCACGGGGGCTCCACACACCAGGGGGGGCGCCCCCCTTGGCCGCGCCGCCACCACGTGTGGGGCCTCCAGGGCTCCCCTCTGGTCCCTCTCTGGTGCTCTGGAAGCTTCCTTGAAATATAAGATCGTGGGCGTTGATTTCGTCCAATTTCGAGAATATTTCCTTACTAGGATTTCTGAAACCAAAAACAGCAGAAAACAGGAACTGGCACTTCGGCATCTCGTCAATAGGTTAGTTCCGGAAAATGCATCAAAACGATATAAAGTGTGAACAAAACATGTAGGTATTATCATTGAAAGTATAGAGATGGTAAACCTAGAGGGGGGGGGGGTGAATAGGTTTCTACAAATTTTAATTCTTTCTTTGCAATATTAGGCTTTGCGGAATATAAAGATGAGCCGAATGCAAACTAGGTGAAGCAACCTATATGAGGATACAACTAACTCAAGCACGAAGGCTCTCACAGGCAGTTAAATCACAAGTAAGGAGTTCGGTTAGAGATAACCGATAGCACGCGGAGACGAGGATGTATTCCCGTGTTCCCTTGCTTTGCAACAAGGTACGTCACGTTTGGAGGAGTGGAGGTCCCACGAAGGATTCCCCGCGCCACGAAGGCTCACCCTATTCTCCGGAGCCTATCCCACGAAGGAATAGCTCACTCACTTGTGGTAGACTTTGAGGTAGCCTCCAAACCTTCACAATCTTGCCCGGAGCAAATCCACAGCCCGGATGCTTCCGGACTCCTCTTGCCCACCTAGGGTTTCCAAGGAACCCTAGGAAGCAAGCTTCTCAATGAATACAAGGGGGAATGAGATTTGGCTTGGTAGAACGGTAGATCGGGTCCTCCTCTAGTGATTCCCGGAGGGATTTGAGTTTGGGTGGAGGAGGAGGGAGATCTGAGGCTTTTGGTGTTTCTAGCAATGGAGTAAGAGAGAGAGAGCTCAAGAACAGTTTATAGTATGTTGCCTAACTGTCTAGAGGTAGGGGAAGGGCTATTTATAGTGTTCTTCAAAATCTGGCCGTTGCCACTTGCCACCTCGAGCATTCTTCCCGACAAACCCGGTCGGACCGGACCACGGACCGGACAGCCCGGTCCGGAGGCCGGTCGAGGCCGGACTGGTGACCGGAGCACCTTTTGCGTCGTTACGGCTCTTCTCCGGTTGGTGCCCGGTTGGTGCCCGGTTTCCGACCGGTCGACCGGAGGTGGTGCCGGACCCGCCGGTCGAGAGCCCGGTCGACCGGGCCATAGACCGGACCTGCTGGTCCAAGCCGTGGAGCTCGGTTTCCGACCGGTCGACCGGCTCGTACGCCGGACTGGCCGGTTGCTTGGTCCGGTTGGACCGGGCAGGTGACCGGATTTCTCCCGTAACCCCTTTTTGATTGTTGTTGAAATGGGGGTCACCTTTAGCCTTCTTGTTCCATTGATACACCTTTATACCTCTTTGGCTAATACACGGGAATCATCTAGTAGTCATGTATTAGTCCAAATACACTAGCACGGTGTCATTGTTACCAAAATAATGGATAAGGGTAAAATACCCTTACAATCTCCCCCTTTTGGTAAACGATGACAAACCGAGCTAGAGTCACAAATAGATATTATGATAAGCTCTAAACCTTGATTCCATATAAGATATTACGAAAGCTCCCCCATAATGTGTGCACTTGGAGAATTTGCGTTTGAATGCAAAGTACACCATTTGTGAAACATGAGAAGCTCCCCCAATATCTTTAGGAAACAAGCATGGTATGGAGATGTGCATAACAAGATATATAAGCATAGCATAATCATTCTAACATAGAGTAGCACACATAATAGTCGTCCATACACATCCATACATAAATAATTGGAAATAGCAAATGGTTCTTGAAAAACTCAAATAAAGCACAAGCCATATAAAATCCAAATAAAGCAACTCCCATGGCTTGTGGCGATCAAGGACCCCGTGGTCTAGACTCTACTCTCTTCTCCCCCTTTGGCATCGGAACACCAAAAAGGCGAAGAAAAGAGGAGAGATGCTATCGCACCCATCAGTAGTGCCCAAACCCAAGCGAGGAGGAGCTCTCGCGTGCATCATCATCACCGGCATCATCATGGGTTCTCTTGCACATTTGGAACAGGCATGTGAAGAAACGAGCAGCCCCATGCTGAGAGCGCCGAGAGTGACTGGAGCTAGCATCATGATCATGGTGTGCCTTGGAGCGGCGCTCAGTGGTGGGCATCATGGAGGGAACGTCTAAACGAGTGGCCTCTCGAATGGGGAACCGGAATGGCTCCATGATGACTTGCTCACCAGTAACGTTCCGAGGAGCGGGAACAATGAAGTTGATGAGCCGCTGAACATATTGGGCGTAGTTGGGAGTCATGCGGTCCATAATTGCTCTCCTCAGTTCACAGTAGATAAGGTCACAGCCATCAATCTTCCTCACCCTGTCAGGATGACAATAGTACATCAAGTTGAGATGATAGTTCCGGACTTCACTGTGGTCTCCAGACTTGCTGATGAGGTTCTCCCTGAACAGCTTGGCAAGCACCAAATAGGAGTAGTACATCCCAGAGATAGTGGGAGGTCCAGGCGTAGGGTTAGCAGGATAGCAGAAAGAGATGTCACCCTTAGTACACCTGGACCGTGAGTGAATCTTGTACCCTGGATCATTGTCATCACCACAACCCATGGCTGCACGGAACTCAGAGTAGGAGCATGAGTACTTTGACTTGCCGGTCATCCAAGTGAGAGTGCGGTCTGCATCATCATGGAAGAAGACAGTACAGTGAAACTGACGGACAAAGAGGGGACAAAAGGTAGGATCATCTTGAGTATCATCAGGCTTGAGGCACACAAGATCATACAATCCCAGACTCCTCAAGGTTTGAACCACAAACCGATACTTGGTGGCTTCATGCAGTCCGAGCTCGTCGGGATTGATGGCCTTGGGTGATACAATGTTACCATGCTTCATGAACTCATGAGAATCATAGAAACCCTCCCGGAGGGCTGCTTGTGTGTTGGTCCGAAGGCCTTGTACGTACGAGTGTAAGTTGGCCTCTCAAAGCGATACGGATTCGGTGTCCTCCATTCCTCGCCACTCAAGACGGTTTGCAGACCCAACATTGATGGTTGGTACTACCTCATCATCCTCTTGGACAACATTCTTATCCTTGTGCTTGGTGGCAACGAGACTTGGTTCTGCCTCGAGCGCGAGCTGCCAGTGTCAGTACCTTGCTGAGCTTGGGGGGGTGCACGGCCACTAGAACGGCGGGGAGGATCAACCGTCCTACCTCGCTTGGCAACATGGCTACGTGGTGGCTCACCACTCCAACTTCCCGAAGACATTGCTCTTCTTGATCAAGGGAGCAAGAAGAAACACGTGGTAAGGCTTCAAAACCAAGAACTCCAAAAATTCCCAAGCTAGGTGGAGAGGGACCAAATCCTTTGGTGGAGATGTTCCAATGGCCCCGATCTATGGTGTGGTGAAGTTTGGGGGAGTTCTTGTGGTGGGAAGAGCCTAGATCTTGGTGGAGGTGTTGAGGGCGCCGGCCATGGTGGTTTGAGAGTGGGGAGCAATGGAGAAGAAGACCCCAAAAGGTATTCCGTCCCCAATATATAGGTGGCGGTGGTCCGGTCGAGAGACCGGTCAGACCGGGCTGGTGACCGGCTGGCCCGGCACAGACGCCGGTCGACCGCTCGGAAACCGGACCATCCGGTCAGGGACCCGGTCCAACCGGGCCAGGGACCGACCAGCCCAGAATTTTTCTAATTTAGCCTCGTTTTTGCCCCTATGCTTTGTGTAATGTGTGTGAGTGCTCAAATGATGACATGTACATGTAGATAGATAGATGATGATGAGATGAGCATAGACATGGGATTGGAAAACACAAAGTCCTCTAGGCATACCCGTTGGAGAGAAAATCCAAACAAGATGTGAATAGCAACAATGGGCATGATTCGAAGTGTATATCAAGAATCATAAGTCATTTTGGAATGATTTTTGCAATAAGATCATTTGGCCTTATATAGTCAAATCAATTTATAATGAAGGCTCAATGAGGGGCGGGGGATTACTCCCCCTATGTGAAAGCGCAAATGTCATGTGACCTCGAAGAGACATGCTTGGGTCCATATAATGACATTGGGTCTATTTATGTTGCACACATAGGTATGCATCATACCAAGACATGGTAAGATGACTATCCCTATATGTGCTATGCCTCTAAGCTAGATAGCTAGATAAATGCAAGAATATAGTGCAAGAAGTTAATCAATCCAAGTTTTTAGGATCAAGAATACCAAGTTCTCCTCTCAAGTTAACAAAACGGGCTTCATCCAAAGGCTTAGTGAAAATATCCGCCAATTGGTAGGTTGTTCCCACATGAGTGAGATCAATATCCTTATTGGCAACATGATCACGTAGGAAGTGATGGCGAATGTCAATATGTTTGGTGCGACAATGTTGAACCGGGTTGTTGGCGATCTTTATTGCACTTTCATTGTCACAAAGAAGAGGCACCGTACCAAGAGACACACCATAGTCTTTCAAGGTTTGCTTCATCCATAACAATTGAGTGCAACAAGATGCCGCGGATATGTATTCGGCTTCGGCGGTGGATAGGGCGGTGGAGTTTTGTTTCTTGGATGACCAACTCACCAATGACCGGCCAATAAATTGGCAAGCCCCGGAGGTAGACTTCCGATCAACCTTATCACCGGCCCAATCGGAATCCGAATAGCCAATGAGTTCAAAGGTTGACCCCTTTGGATACCATAGCCCGAGAGTAGGAGTGAGAACAAGGTATCTTAGTATCCGTTTGACCGCCACTAAATGGCTCTCCTTGGGAGCGGATTGAAAACGAGCACACATCCCTACACTTAGCATGATATCCGGCCTAGAGGCACAAAGGTAGAGCAAGGATCCTATCATGGAGCGGTATACCTTTATGTCCACATCCTTCTCACCGTCACATGAACCAAGTTGCCCCTTTACGGGCATGGGTGTCTTCATTGGACTTGCATTGGTCATGTTGAATTTCTTGAGCATGTCCTTCACATATTTTTCTTGAGAGATGAAGGTGCCTTTTGCAAGTTGCCTCACTTGGAAGCCTAGAAAGAACTTCAACTCTCCCATCATAGACATCTCAAATTTCCTAGTCATCAATAGCTCAAAAGCTTTGTTATGATTGGGGTTAGTTCCACCAAAGATAATATCATCAACATATATTTGACATATAAAGAGGCCACCCCTTTAACCCGCTTGGTGAAAAGGGTGGAATCGACCGTACCCATGCAAAACCCATCATGTAGTAAGAAATCCCTAAGGAACTCATACCAAGCACGTGGAGCTTGCTTGAGACCGTAGAGTGCCTTATGGAGTAAATACACGTGGTTGGGTCGGCATGGGTCTTGAAACTCCGGGGGTTGAGCCACATATGCGGTTTCTTTTAGAGGACCATTCAAAAATGCACTTTTCACATCCATTTGATATAATTTGAAATTGTGGAAAGATGCAAATGCAAGCAAAAGACGAATAGCTTCAAGATAGACTACCGGCGCAAAGGTATCCTCAAAGTCCATACCTTCTATTTGGGCAAACCCTTGCGCCACTAACCTTGCTTTGTTTCGTATAACAATGCCATTCTCATCTTGCTTGTTCTTGAATACCCATTTGGTCCCAATGACATTGATGCGATGATCCTTGGGTCTCTCAACTAGAGACCATACTTCATTACGAGTGAAACACTCCAATTCTTCTTGCATGGCAATTACCCAATCCGGATCAACCAAGGCTTCATGTACCTTGAGTGGTTCAAAACTAGACACAAAAGCATGATGTTGACAATAAGTGATAAGTAATGCATGGTGTCTACGAGTTACCACTCCTCTTGAGATGCTACCAAGGACTTGATCCACTTTCATGTCGCTTGCCCTTGTAGCGGCCTTGATCTTCCGGATGGTTCCTTCATGATCAATGAATTCATCTCTTGCTAGTACTTGATCATGAGGGACCATTTGAGCTTGATCATGAGTTGAGGATGTTTCTTGATCGTCATCATGATCTTGCTCCATGGAATGAGGATCTTCTTCTTGTTCTTCGGATTGTGACTCATCTTGAGTAGAGGATGATTCTTGAGTTGCACATGATGGTTCGGCTTGAGTTGAGCTAGGCTCCACTTGTGGCGTGCTTGAAACATCTCCTCCATCATCTTGTTCATCATTATGAACCTCCATGGGCCGGATGTGTCCAATGCCCATATTCTTGATAGCACCGGATGGATCATCATCATTACCTGCAACACATGGAACAACTTGCTCCACTCGGGAGCCATTATCCTCCAAGAACACCACATCACAAGATACTTCAATGGTCCCGGAGGATCGGTTGTAGTATCTATAGGCATGAGAGTTCTCCGCATATCCAACAAATATACCCTCTATGGTTCTAGTTTCAAATTTACCGAGCTTCCCTTTGTTGTTCTTAACAAGGCATGTGCATCCAAAGACACGAATATATGTGACATTAGGCTTGTTACCGGTAAGGAGCTCGTATGGGGTTTTGTTGTGGAGGGGACGGAGGAAGAGCCGGTTGGAGTAGTGGACGGCCGTAGAGATGGCTTCTCCCCAAAAGTTGTGGGGTGAGTTGAATTCACTCAACATGGTTCTTGCCATCTCAATGATAGTCCGGTTCTTCCTTTCAACAACACCGTTTTGTTGAGGGGTGTATGGCGTCGAAAACTCATGCTTGATGCCCTCATCATCAACAAACTCTTGCATAGTGTAGTTCTTGAACTCGGTGCCATTGTCGGTCCCTAATTGCCTTGATCTCGGATTCATACATACGTTGAGCTTTCTTGGCAAAGGTGATGAACTCTCTATGAGTCTCGTCCTTAGTCTTGAGGAGAAAGACCCAAGAGTATCTTGAGTAATCATCAACAATGACAAGTCCATACTTGCTCCCACCAAGAGTATCATAATGTGATGGCCCAAAGAGATCCAAATGAAGGAGCTCCAAAGGCCTAGATGTGGAAACAATACTCTTGATGGGATGCTTCTTCTTGAGTTGCTTTCGGCTACACATGCACTACAAACACGATCTTTCTCGAAAGAAACGCCGGTTAGTCCCACAATATGCTCACCCTTTAGGAGTTGTTTAAGATTTCTCATGTTAACATGACCAAGGCGGCGATGCCACAACCAACCTTCGTCATGCTTGGCCGCCATTAGACATGTGGAGAAGGAGGGGCTCTCTTTCGAGAGGTCAACCACGTAAAGGTTGTTCTCCACATATCCAACAAGGACCAATTTGAGATTGTCACTCCTAAAGACTTGCACATAATATTTAGTGAAATATGAATTGTAACCGGCATCGGCAAGATGATATATAGAAAGTAAGTTATAGCCAAGGTGTTCAACAAGCATAACCGTCTCAAGGCACAAGTCCTTAGAGATTGCTACCTTGCCATACCCAAGTACCTTTCCCTTTGAGTTGTCACCAAAGGTAATGCTTGACTTCTTGTTGATATCTTCAATGAATTGATCAAGCACACCTTTTCCTCCGGTCATATGATTGGTGCATCCACTATCAAACACCCATTTTGGACCACTGGAGGAATACCCCTACAAAATCAAGTAGAGGATTTAGGAACCCATCGATTAATGGGTTCCTTTGCAATGGCAACAATATCTTTTGGTACCCAAATTGAGTACCCTCTATAAGCATAGCCATTAGGAGGGCCAACATAGTTAGCATAAACATCACCATAATAGTCAACAAATAATGCATAGTGATCGTTTGGCCTCGTGCGGTCACCACTAGTGGCTTTGCCCCTTGAGGCTTTGCCATTATTAGTGACCTTCTTGTTCTTATCTTGAGCGGGTTTCTCCTTCTTGTAGTTGTTCTTCTTGTGAGACTTGGGAACATATCCAAGTCCATACTTTTGATTGTTTGACCTTTGCTTACTCAAGAGGTCATCCAATCCCATCTTGTTCTTGGTGGTGGTGAACTTTGCAAGTTCCTTTGTTAACCTAACATTTTCCTCAAGAATAGATGCATGCTCACAAGAGGATTCATTAGGATGGTAGTCGAGACCATATTTAGTCACCAAGGATTCAAGATATGCATTGGTCTCAACATGCAAAGAGAGTTCCTCTTGTAAACGAACATGTTCCTCAACAAGCTTAGCATGCTCACTAGTAAAAGATGTAGGGGAACTAGCATGCTTTTCAACAACAATGGGATCCTTCATTGATTCAAGTGCTTTCATGTAGGTTTCTTGAAGTAGGTCATGGTTCTCTCCAAGTTTCTTGAGCTCATCCTTTACAAGCTTGTTAGCTCTTTCAAGGTGGTCAAGATCCCTAGTGAGAGAGGCATGAGCAACTTCAAGTTCCTCTTTTGAGGTGTGGAGCACTTGAGTCAAAGATTGAGCCCTATCAATAGTTTCTAGGTCCTTAACTTTATCAAGTTCATAGGTTTCAATTTGTTGCTTAAGGCCTTGAGATATGCACCTTTCGGTTTTTAGCTCTTGTCTTAGGAGATTGAATCTCCGTTCCTTTTCATTCAATTGATATTCTAATTCCTCAATGGACTCATCCTTTTCTTTGAGAGAGTCCATCAAGAAATCAAACTTGACAAGAGCATCACCACGAAGGGTGCATCTAACATTGTAAAGTTCCTTAAGCACACTTAGTTCATCTTGATTTTCATTTTCATCATCAAGAACACTAGATAGGGAAGGTGGAGATTCCATTACCTTGGTTTCCCTTGCCATAAGACAAGAACCAACGATTGTAGAGGAAGAAGAGTCATCGGAGTCATCATCTTGAGTGATTCTTGCCATGAGGGAGGAACCAACATCATTCTCCGTGGAGTAGTCCTTGGAGTAGTCATATGTGAAGAGTGACCCGGGCTTGGAGAAAGCCAAACCGGCCACCCCGGCCTCCTTCTCCTCATCTTCATCTTCATCATCGGACAAGTACTCGGCTCCAACAAAGGCTCTTCCCTTGTTCTTCTTGAATCGATCGTTGATTGGGTTTGGCTTCAATCTTGGCTTGACCCCTTTGATGAATCTTGGCTTGTCTACCCTTTTCTCATAAGGGCACTCATTTGCAAAGTGGCTATCTTCATCACAATTGTAGCAAGTTCTCTTCTTCTTCTTGTCATTGAGGAGCATTGGAAACTTTGCCTTGTATTTCTTGGCAAAGAAAGCAAAGTCGGTAGCCATATCACTAGTTGAAGTCATCTCTTCTTCTTCTTCAATTTCAAGGTCTTCTTTGCTTTCAAGGTCGGCTCTAGCTTTGAGAGCAAGGTTGTGTGACGCTTCATGGTTGTGTGAAGCTTCATCAACACGGTTCATTGCCTTGAGCCTCTTTCGGCTTTGGCCATGTTTTCATTGGCGGCCACATAGGAGACTAGATCATCGGAGTTGAGATCGGCACTCTTGGTCATGATTTGCAAGTTGAGCCCAAGGTTGGTGTCTTCTTGTTTGACGGCAATCATAGCAATGACCTTGGATTTTATGAAGGCTTCGTTCATCTCGAATCCGTCATTGTACTTCTCAGCACCAAGACCCTTGATCCTTACTTTCAGAGCACCAAGCCTAGCATAGGCATCGAATACGGATTCTCCATCTCGAATCATGAACTGGTAGGCCTCTTGCTTTGCGGTCTCATAGAGAGATGATTGGATCAAATCGGTTCCCTCTTGGAGTACTACGATCCGATCCCACAACTCTTTAGCGGAGACAATGTCATCAACTTGATCTAGAAGCTTGCGGTTGATGCCACTTCTAATCTTGTCACGTGCGGATGCATTGAGTTGACGGTTGTAGAACTCGGTGGAGGACAACCGAGTAGGATCTTGTGGCTCCCGATATCCATGAACAATGAGCTCCCATAGCTCCACACTCTGCAGCTGCGAATATGAGATTCCATAGCAGATTTCCAATGAGGAAAGTGAGTTCCATCGTAATGGGGAACGGTCCCACTATGGTTAATATGAGGCATGGGTGAAGTGTTTTTGGGATAGCTATGGTCAACCTCATGGAAGGATTCTTTAGAAGCCGAAGCCCCACTAAGAGTTCCACCCGCGGTTAGGTTCTTAAGCATGGCAGTCATTTCTGTCATTTGGTTTTGTCGCTCATCCTCCTTTTTCTTCTTCTCGGCATCATATGCCAAGAATCTAGATTTCATCTCTTTAGCAGAAAGGTTAGAGTCTTCATCTAGACCCTCGAAGAGTTTATCCATCTCACTCTTAAGGCGGTGAAGCCCTTAATAAGAGTCCAGGCTACGATACCAATTGAAAGTATAGAGATGGTAAACCTAGAGGGGGGTGAATAGGTTTCTACAAATTTTAATTCTTTCTTTGCAATATTAGGCTTTGCGGAATATAAAGATGAGCCGAATGCAAACTAGGTGAAGCAACCTATATGAGGATACAACTAACTCAAGCACGAAGGCTCTCACGAGCGAGTTAAATCACAAGTAAGGAGTTCGGTTAGAGATAACCGATAGCACGCGGAGACGAGGATGTATTCCCGTGTTCCCTTGCTTTGCAACAAGGTACGTCACGTTTGGAGGAGTGGAGGTCCCACGAAGGATTCCCCGCGCCACGAAGGCTCACCCTATTCTCCGGAGCCTATCCCACGAAGGAATAGCTCACTCACTTGTGGTAGACTTTGAGGTAGCCTCCAAACCTTCACAATCTTGCCCGGAGCAAATCCACGGCCCGGATGCTTCGGACTCCTCTTGCCCACCTAGGGTTTCCAAGGAACCCTAGGAAGCAAGCTTCTCAATGAATACAAGGGGGAATGAGATTTGGCTTGGTAGAACGGTAGATCGGGTCCTCCTCTAGTGATTCCCGGAGGGATTTGAGTTTGGGTGGAGGAGGAGGGAGATGCGAGGCTTTTGGTGTTTCTAGCAATGGAGTAAGAGAGAGAGCTCAAGAACAGTTTATAGTATGTTGCCTAACCTGTCTAGAGGTAGGGGAAGGGCTATTTATAGTGTTCTTCAAAATCGGCCGTTGCCACTTGCCACCTCGGCATTCTTCCCGACAAACCCGGTCGGACCGGACCACGGACCGGACAGCCCGGTCCGGAGGCCGGTCGAGCCGGACTGGTGACCGGAGCACCTTTTGCGTCGTTCGGCTCTTCTCCGGTTGGTGCCCGGTTGGTGCCCGGTTTCCGGCCGGTCGGCCGGAGGTGGTGCCGGACCCGCCGGTCGGGAGCCCGGTCGGCCGGGCCATAGACCGGACCTGCTTGGTCCAAGCTGTGGAGCTCGGTTTCCGACCGGTCGACCGGCCTGTACGCCGGACTCGGCGGTTGCTTGGTCCGGTTGGACCGAGGCAGGTGACCGGATTTCTCCTGTAACCCCTTTTTGATTGTTGTTGAAATGGGGGTCACCTTTAGCCTTCTTGTTCCATTGATACACCTTTATACCTCTTTGGCTAATACCTGGGAATCATCTAGTAGTCATGTATTAGTCCAAATACACTAGCACGGTGTCATTGTTACCAAAATAATGGATAAGGGTAAAATACCCTTACAATCATAAAACAAGCATGGAACATAAGAAATTATAGATACGTTGGAGACGTATCACAAACCCATGAGCTTCCACCTGTCCGCCTCTTTAACAATCGCATCAAACAAAAGCGCTTTCGTCCTTAACTTGTTCTTGAAGATCTGATTATTCCTCTCAATCCAAATAGATCGAAGCATCATGAGGAAAAGGGAACGCGCTTGAGGCTGGAGTTTGGAGGGCTACATGTTGAGCACCTGCGGCCACCAAACAAGGAGCTCATCTACGACAGACGGGGCAAGAGAGGACCGTTGCTAAACCTCTCAAGACCTCAAACCAAATGCTCCTCGAAAAAGGACATTGCAGAAGAAGATACTCAATTGTCTCAGAGTGTTGAAGACAGAAGGTGCATGAGTCATTATTGTGATTTAGTTTTCATCCGACTTCTCTTCTTAGTGCTAATAATTAGCTAAAACAATTGGTTTTGCTAATGCTCCGTTGAGTGGGAGTTGTGAAGCGTTGATTAAAACATTGAGACTCGTGCAAATATTTACATCTTTTAAATTTTACAAACAAATGGTACAATTTTCTTGCACTTTCAAAACAAAATTTTAACATCGCCGTGAACTTTCTTCTAGGCTTGCGTGAGCAATTTTGCAGAAGCCGCTGAAAATTAATTTAGTCCAAGTCCAGAGAGAATTAGACACTGTACATGTTTTTTTTTGGATTGTTTTGAAGAAAAATATCGCCGGTACTACCCGGAGAATATCGCTTCTACTCCGATGCCGTGCTGATCTTGGCCGTGACTTCTTGGACGGCACCCAAGGATACCGGATACACGACCACACACCCCATGGAGGCGTCGCTCACCGCGGCCGCCGCCGCTGCCGCCTCGTCGCCTCCGCCGCAAATCCGCATCCGAATCACCAAACCAAGCCCACTCCTGCCCCCTTGGCGGCGCCAATTCGGGCCCTCCAAGATCCGGACCGCCAGCTTCCGGCGGCACCTGGCTGCGGCCTCCGCATCCACGCCGCCGACGCCGGGAGGCGGCCTGTACTCTGCGGCCACCTACGAGCTGACGGCGGATAACGTCGACCAGGTCCTCGACGACGTCCGCCCCTACCTCGTAGCCGACGGCGGCGACGTCGCCGTCGTGTCCGTCGAGGACGGCGTCGTCTCCCTCAGGCTCGAAGGTAAACTCGATTTGTCGCCTGGCGCGTCCATACAATAATTCGTGGCCAAGATTCCATCGGGACATCAAATCTGACCGTGCTCGTTGCCACAATTCAGGGGCGTGCAGCAGCTGCCCCAGCTCGACGACGACGATGAACATGGGCATCGAGCGCGTGCTCAAGGAGAAGTTCGGTGACGCCATCAAGGACATCCGCCAGGTGTTCGACGGGGATCAGCCGCCGGCAGAGACAACGCCTGAGGTCCACCACCAGACCAATCTCCTAGTTTTGCCCTGAAAAGCTTAATATCTTGGAGCGCTCACCGGCTGGATGTTTGCTTGCAGGCGGTGAACCGGCACCTGGACATACTGCGTCCGGCGATCGCGAACTACGGCGGGAGCGTGGAGGTGCTCGCCGTGGACGGCGAGGACTGCATGGTTAAATACGATGGCCCGGAGTCCATCGGGAGCGGGGTCAAGGCGGCCATCAAGGAGAAGTTCCCCGACATCACAAATGTGGTGTTCACGCAGTGATCCACAGGTAGCCTCGTAGGCTTGGTTCCATTCGTCGGTAGTGCCCACAATGACGACATCTATGAAAATGCAGCCAGATTTTGATGGGAATATTGGATGTTCATGTATCATCTACTAGACAAGATGTTTCGATGCTTTGTTTGGGTAGAAAAAAATGCAGCTCGCTCAAACAATATAGTACTGTACAATGAAAATTGAAATGGAATGATATTGGCCTTTTGGTCACCTGTTTCTGGATGGATATGTGATACAGTTAACGACCAAACGTAACAAGCCGTCTGAAAATATGACCACTAGGATCGAGCCTCAGTTAGCACACCTGATTGAAGTTGAAAACCAAACCTCTGAACTTGAATCTCTGTGCCTCTTTGATTGGCAGGATTTTTAGAACATATGAATAGGAATGATTCACAAGATTTTGGAAACCTAGGGAATAGGAAAACGACATAATTGCATTGCCATGTCCATGTCAATCCATGAGATTATGGTGTTTTTTTTGCTACATCAAGGGAAGAAAAACAATGGACTCTTTCCAAGAGGTTCCAGCTGATGTTAAATTTCTTGTGAAATGTAGCATGAAACAATCCTTAGAAAATATATATGTATATGATTCAATCCTACGAATCTCTAAAGAGCTCTAAGCTCCCAGGGTTGGCAGCCCTTGTGGTTGCTCGGCCTGTCCCTGTCGTGGGCCCCACTGTATGGAAGATTTCGTTCTGTTAATCGGCTGTCGGTTGAGTGAAGAAAGGAGGGCTGAGGGCACGGGTCGGTTCCGTTTTCTTTTGACCGAGGATTGGGCCTTCCTTCCCTAGGCGGTAGTATTCGTCCTCATCTGAGGCGGTGTGTGCGGCTCTTGGGCAGCGCCGCTGTCGCCGCCTGTCTTCGCCGTGGCTCTTGCTGGCAAGGAGAGCTGGTTGGGGGTGCTCAGGGAGGCTCAAGAAGAACAAGCCTACACAAATCTCGATGGCTGTCCGTGCGGAGGCGGCCAGACAAAGCTCGCTTGTTGTACCAACCATGCGACCTGCACGAGAAGGCGTACCTCAGCGAGAAAGACTTGGGGCGATGAGAGGTTGGGCTGAGGAGACCAGCATCCATGGAATTGCCTTCCTCACGAACAAGGCTGAGGTACGAATGCCCCACCCCCTCCCCTACGCAAACACATTAGCGGTTAGTAACATGAGTATTCAGACTTGATGCTGATCCATTGGAATTCATGATTAAGGTGGATCCAATTAAAAAAAATTGGTTGTCTTGAGATAGCTCATCATGTGTAGCACGTGATGATTCCAATTAAACTATTGAAGGTTTAGATTAGTCACTCATGCCATGTCATCTACTCACCATTGCCTGCTAGGTGTTTGATTATTTGCCTTTTCTGCATTTTATCGATAGCTTCAGTTGGTACAAATAAATCATCAAGAGGCCACTATCCTGACGACCACCACCGGAGAACTTTAGAATATGATTGCAGAAGCGGCAGCTGGTGTTGGGGACATGGGATTGCAGCCGTTTCTTCTGCCAGGCGTATTGTAGACATATAACAAGTCCAAATCTGTAGGTAGGAACTCCTACCATGTATGTGTGAAACATCATATTGGTTGTTTCAGCGATGATGATGGGTTGTGTCATGGTTAGAAGAAGTAGCATTCTACTGAATCCATGGTCATTACTTGTGACTACTAGAAGATGAGAAATGGTAGCTTGGCTACCAATGATTGTGGATCCCATGAATATGTTGTGATTCGGCATCAAGGCCAGTGCAGGTGATAATGCAATAATTACATATTTGTTAATTTGCATTCTTACTCATAGTACAATGCTTTTGTTAAGTTTATTCCGAAGTCCAGTGTATAAAAATGTTGGCTGCATGGATATTTTCTCATGCATATAGCCATATATTCATTACTATATTAATTAGTACGGCTAGAAATAAGCTACTCTGATGTGTTTAGGGAAAAAGGAAAAGAGCTATGCATGCTGACTGTATATGTTCTTCTTACTCACAACTACACTTCAAGCAGACTATATTTTAGTTTTCTCTCATTTGCTCTAATACTAGGCTGACTGAAAATACTCCACATTCATTTGTGCTTCTCCTGAAGATTGTATGATACAATGTTTGTTCCAGAACGTTGTAGCTATATGTACTATTAGCTTATTACTTGATTTTACCGTTTGCATTTTGGATTCTCTAAGGTGTTGCTTTGTCTGATGTGGTCAAAACAAAAGAGTCCATTAGAAATATCTTGCAGATTGCTTCTCTTTGAGCATATTTTTGAAAATCTAGGATTGGCATCCCAAGCACATTCTAGATGCCTTAGGTGTGGAGTGCTGGTCATTTAAGATGGCATCATTAATTTGGAATGACTGTAACTCTGTTTCATCAACCCGTGACAACTCAGACAACACATGAGCCCTTACATTTGCTCACATTTTCTGATCTTCAACACTTATATCACCCCTTTCTATTTCCATTTGATATAATCAACTGTACTTCCTGTAATCTGGCAAAATATTATTGTTTTGAGCTCTATTTGAATCTCAATAAACCTTGGAGAAAGTAGTGTCCAGATTTGTAGGCCTATATGTGATAGTTATGTATGTCCGTTATGTGAGAAGCTATTAAGATAGGTAAACGTGTTTCAATCATTTTCGCATGGTTCCTCAATACCAAATTATCTTCTCAACAAATCTTATGTGCTTCAGTTTGGTGCTCTGGCTTATTCGGCTTTTGTCATGCCTATTGTGGATAACCAGAGCTGGGGTGCATAGCAGGAAGTAAAATGGAGAAATAAGGATGGCTGAAGGCAGCGTATTACACATCGGCCATGTGCCAGGTGGATATGCCTTAGTCTTTGTCTAAGTGCCTATTATCATCATCACCTTTAATCTCTTATGATGACTTCAGTTAGGTCTAACCATATGTATTTCTATTTGAGATAATCGTTTCAGCATTCTTATATTATGACACCTCTATAGGGAGATGATCCTTGGCTCTGCATACTGTCATCACCTAAAGTTTCACATTCAGATTGAACTTGGACCAGAGAAGTTAGGATGAGGAATTCACTGTTGAATAATAGTTTTTTCCTTTTATTTATTACGTATGATACCTTCCATATGGTTTCTTGAAAGAAAAATGAGTAACCATATCTCAGTCAGTCACACTTTGATTTTTAATATTAAAGGAAATCTCTTGATTCCGTTTTTCTCTAAATGTCTTGGTTGATTTCATGCTATAGCTACAATTGCTGACATGTCTGTTTATCTCTAAATGTCTTGGTTGATTTCATGCTATAGCTACAATTGCTGACATGTCTGCATCAGTGGGTTTTGTGGGCATTATGCAACTATAGGGTAATTAAAGAAGTGTTCTGATTTGCCTTAAGAATGATGTCGTTTAGCTTGGTGTACTTCTCTCCTATGTCACATAGATAAAACAGAGTCGTAGCTCTATGAATGACAGATTTGAGGAATTATCTCTAAAATAAATTTGGCTTTAAATGTTAGTGTTCACGATCTATTCATCATTTGGCAACCTACTTTTGCAATTCACCGTGCAGACTGTGAAGGCCATCTGATATTCAGTAAGCATGGTTGTAAAATACATCTGAATTATAGAGTAGTTGCAGAACATTTAAAGCATATTTTCCCAGCGTTTCGTTCTATATACCCATCTACTTTTTATTACTGCCATTTTTTATTATAAATAATGAAAATATATTTAATGTTGTACAACAAATATCATCCGCGAATTACCTCATCAATGAGTACCAGCAGGACACCTTGGTAGCATGAAGGTAACCAGGTTTACAAGATGCTATTCATTGGTTCCTATTAATATTTCTGGTGCCAAATCTTATATCTCTTTAGTTCTACCAGTATGGGAGAGGAATCATGTTCACATTGTTTAATGTTCTCATTGTTTTATGCATTTAGACTGTTAGACAATGGATTTACTACTTACTATTGATTGTAATAGCTTGTTCTCGGCTTATTCCCTGTAATAAAATTTGGACTCAGTTTCCTGAAGAACCTTCATCCCTATACTCTAGAAGTACATTCATTTGGCTCGCAAATAACTTTTTCTTTGTGTAAATAATGTTTCTATTACATGTATCTACTAATGGTGCCACTTATATCCTTGGGAACCAACCGCAGATACACCCGTATCTCCAGAAATCATCCAAACTGTTGTTATGTACTTTTTAAGGTGTTTCAATATGGTTGCAGAAATTAATGTATCGTGGAGTGTACAAGAATTCACTGATGAACCAGCGTATTGTTCTTTTTTCATAGATCAGTCAGTGGCAAGCTCTAATAGAATAATATGATAGCGCTGTGTGATTGAGAAATATATTGATACTTCCCTTCAGTCCAAGTATTTTATTCCCATGTGACATTAATGTAAAGATGAATTTATGATGTTTTCCAATGGTTGCATGCCCGAGAATTATTTTTTTCTTTTTCGAGAAAACGCAAAGGACTCTTTGCGTTTCATTTCATTGGATAGATAGAAGAAGTTGTTACACTCCTCCTAAGAGGTTCACGCCCGTTATTACAAGAAGTACAACTAGTGCACATCCCAAGTGAGAATTGTTTTTTCTCACCTCAACCATTTGGTAACTAATAGTTCTGTTTTGACCTCTCTATCTATGATGCACATGAATCTTTTCCCCATAGGTACAGTTTCCTGTCAATCCATAGTACGGTGGTAAATATCGAGAATACACTGACCAAGCATTTCAATTATCGCACCCAACTTTTGTCTTTGAGCTATACTATTTTTTGGTTAGTAACAATGCAAATTTCAGCTATAACACCCGAACTTTTGTCTTTGGGTCATACTATTTTTCAGTCAGTATCAATGTATAATCATTATTGCTACATCGTGCTTATTACCTATCATTGAAAACTATCAATCACAATACTGTTTTGTTAGATCCAAAATACAGTTTGTGGCTTTGTGCCAATTTGATCTTCCATTAGTTCATTAGATGAACTATGATCTCATCATATATCAGTAATTGTTGCTAGCCACATGTTCAAATTCCGCATATTTCAGGTATGAGATACAATACGTACCTATCTCATTTACATATAGTTCTGGCTGATATTTCTCTTATAGGTATGACTTTGGATTGTTTACACTGAATTGGCTCCAGTGTTGTGGAAATAATGTTTCTAAGGAAATCATACTCATTGTTGTTAGCTGCGGTAGCTGCATATAAGGCAACCATTTGGGTGTTGAGGGTGCTGGTTGCTTGTGGCCTCTCTGGTTGCCGTGCGTGTAATATATGTGCATGCCCTTAATTTTCCGAGTTTGGCAGGTCCTCTTTACTGGTTGGTTTCTTTATGCAACCATCCATTGTTTTTTTACTGCTTATTAGACATCATGACTGCTTTTGTATACTGCCTTTGCCTTCTCATGTGTTTGTTTTCCCGTTCCCATTGCCCCAGTGTTGTTGTGATGGTACGCGTTTATGAGAGCAAAGTGATGAAAATGATAATGAGCTTCTTAGGTTGCATTTAGTCATCGTGGAAGCAAAGGTAATCTTTGATGATTTTCTTTTGTTTCCTGTTAAATAGTTTGTTTGGCTCATTGGACACTTTAATAAACCTGCCTTTATGGTCAAGGCATTCACAAGTTTATGGGAGCAGTTAGTTTCTTGTTGTGTTTTTGGGTGGTCACATGTTCAAGCTTATCCTACAAAATTTTAGATATCTAGGGTAGAAATTTTCACAGTACTGCACCCAAGGCCAAAACCCACCGAGCCAGAAACAAAACCATGTGTGTGTCGGCAAAAGAACAATCATGTTACAGAAATTAAACGCGTGTAACAGAAACCATGTGTGTGTCGGCAAAAGAACAATCATGTTACAGAAATTAAACGCGTGTAACAGAGGATGGCGTAGCAGAGCGCGCTGGGTCCATCTAGTCAAACAGCTAACACAACGAAAGTTTGCTGACACTAATGCTTCAATCTTTTTATGAAAATCCTTTGAATCAAAGAGACACCAAAATCAGGGTCCCTCAAACTAATAGATCCTGAACTCTGAAGTGCAATTCATGTGTCGATGGAAAGATTCACGCCAGTGACCAGTATCTTGCACCACATTTTGTCCCCTCCAAAGAGAGAAAATGGTGCCTAATTACGGCATGGTGACTCTACATTGAACGATGCACACAGCCGGGACTGTAAAGAAGCTCAGATGGCAACCAATTCATGCTGAACTCAATCTCGGATTAACCATTGATTAATGTGTCTGGTTGAGCTGAACGTAAGCCCATCTCCAAACGCAAGCCCTAGTCAAAGGTTTACCTGAACTCTCAGATGTTGTTTTCTCCTTGGGGGCTCAAAAGATTCAGATCAGTGACTAGTAAGCATCTCGAGCAGACAACATTGAAGTTGCATTTTTTTTGGGAGATGTCTGGGGCACAATGACTATATATGTTATCTGCTCTTTTTCTTCATTACACAACATTGTCACAGCATTGCCTTTCCATTTTTCGTTACAAAGAGGGAAATTGGCCAGTTTATAAGGAAAACTGGCCGAAAACCGATACAACATGACGCGAAAACCGATACGATTAACCACGAAATGTACCAAGCCGAATGAAAATATGTCCACTACTAGTTGAGCTGAATACGAACTGAATTCGAACTCGGATCGAGCCTCAGTTAGCACACCTGATAGAAGTTGAAAACCAAACCTCTGAATTTGAATCTTCGGCTGTGTTTGATTCGTAGGATTTTTAAAACATAGGAATAGGAATGATTTACTAGATTTTAAAAACGTAGGGAATAGGAAAATCACATAACTACACTGCTATGTCCATGCCAATCCAATGAGATTTTGGTGTGTTTTACTGCATCACGGAAAAAAAAGAATGCATTCTTTCCAAGACATTCCAGCGGATGCTAAATTTCTTATGAAATGTACCATGAAACAAAACTTAGAAAATATTTGTATGGTTCAATCCTACAAATGAAACGGATAACATAGGGAAAGTTAATTCGCAAAAAAAAGAAACATAGCAAAAGTCCCCTCACGCTAATGCTTCAATCTTTTTATGAAAAACCTTAGAATCAAAGAGGCACTCAAAGTAGGGTCCCTCAAACAAGTAGATCCTGAACTCTGATGTGCAATTCATGTGTCAGTGCTTTGTAGATGGAAAGATTCACGACAGTGACCAGTATATCTTGCACCACATTTAATCCTCTCCAAAGAGAGAAAAATCTTGCCTAAGTAGCATGGTGACTCTACATTCAACGATGCATACAGCCGGGACTCTAATGAAGTAATGAACCTCAGATGGCAACCAATTCATGCTGAACTCAATCTCGGATTAACCATTGATTAATGTATCTGGTTGAGCTGAACGCAAGCCCATCTCCAAACTAGGATCGGTCGAGCTGAAATCAAGCCCATCTCCAAACGCAAGCCCTAGTCAAAGGTTTACCCTGAACTCTCAGGTGTTGTTTTCTCCTTGGGGCTCAAAAGATTCAGATCAGTGACTAGTAAGCATCTCGAGCAGACAACATTGTAGTTCAATTTTTTGGGAGATGTCTGGGGCACAATGACTATATATGTTATCTGCTTTTTTTTTTTCATTACACAACATTGTCAGTTAAACTGAATTTGTCATCTTATTCTGGCAAGCATGCATATGCTTTACTTCATTTAGGTAACGGCTGCACGATGAGCGGTCAATACAGTTTGTTATTATTGTATAACAATGTCAGTGATGTAGTGAGAGCATATAAATGGACAGGATAAGCAGGATAACTCCTCATCTTGTTTTCTTAGTGGGCTGGACATTTCATGTTTAACTGATTCAAAAATATATTAGTTCTGTGATGAGTGCTGTTTGTTAATCCACAATCAGAATATTGGGCAGGTCCATATACTAGGAGGCCTCGGGAGAAATCGAAGCCGTTGCGGCACACGATCTGGAGGGAGAAGGCTCGATGACGGGTGATGGATTTGCGGATTGAAGCTGCGGCGACATGTCGATCGTGAAGAAAACGTCGGCGCTTTCTGCTTATAGTCTGAAGCTTTGTCTTCTCGCGTGGAGTTGGCTTAATAGTTTTGAATCTGTTCCTAGTACGGAATATATATTTTTCTCTCCAAATGTTGTACCATTTAGTTTCAGTAGCAGGTAACATTCTGAAGGGTATAATTGAGCATCACTTTTTTTCTTTCTTTTGAGGGAACTGAACATTGTGAATCGACGACGAAAAGGAAACTGTTACCTTTAGCTTTTTTTTTAGCGGAACTGTTACCTTTAGCTTTTTTTTCTTTTCTTGAGCGGAACTGTTACCTTTAGCTTGGCAGGCCAGGCCGAGCGGCTCCATAAAATCCAATTCTTCCTACCCAGCCACTGGCCAGGCCTCCATTGTCGACCCAATCCAACGAAGAGCACAACACCAGTCTGTTCGGGAATTCCTATACACCGACCAGGTCGGCCGTTACCGTGCGCCGCACACCTCCCGCGCGCGGTAAACCGACCTGGTTGGCCCAGTTCGCGGAGTACTTCGTTCTGTTTCTTTTCTCGTTTTTCTTTTTCTGTTTCTTTTTTCTCTTTTGTTTCTTTTTAGAAATATTAAGATTTAAAAAAAAAACTGTTGAGATTTTTAAAAGTATTCATATTCAAAAAATATTCATATTTTTAAAAATAGATTTTAAGAAATGTCCAAATCTCAAAAATTGTTCTATCCAAAAAAATGTCCACAATTCAAAAATGTTCAATCTCATAAAATGTTTAAATTTAAAAAATGTTCAATCTAAAAAATGTTCAAATTTCAAAAATGTTCAATCTCAAAAAATGTTCAAATTTAAAACCGTTCAAACATAAAAATTGTTCAAATTTTGAAAAAAATAATATTTTCGAACTATGTTCAAAATTTAAAACTGTTGAATTTAAAAATGTTCATATTTTGAAAAAATCTGGAAAAATAGTTTCATTAAAAATATAAGATTTTGAAAAAGAAAAATATTAGTACAGAAAAGAAACAGAAAAAAGAGAAAAGAATCGTACCTTAGCTAATGGGCCGCGGCCCAGCGCACCCGACCTGGTCGCTGCGGGTGTGCGGCACCCCGCACGAGCCGAACAGGTTGGCCTATAGCACTTCCCAGTCTGTTCAAGCGAACTGCTTAAAGAAAAAAAAAACTGTAGAAGTAACAAGAAAGTATCACATTATCCCAAGCTATGTATGAATATCATTACTACTCTCTACGTCTAAAATAGGTATCTCACTTTTATCTATTTACACCTATTTTAAACCGGAGTATCACATTATACCAAGATCCATGTAGTCCTTCAGTATGTTCTTCCTAGAGGTTAGACCTGTACGCGCAGATGGACGTGAGCTTGGGCATGTTTTCTTTCTTTCTCTACCTCTCCGCATGCATAATGCATTGTTCATGAGCCTTTCTTTTCACTCTTTTCTCGGTCTATACATCTGATCCTTTTTTCCGTTGACGGGTTTGCAAAGCTTTGCTGGGAACTTTCTTGTTTTAGCCTAAGACTTCTTTTTCACTTTTAATTTAACCTCCAAGTAGGGTTTATAACTTTTTTCTAGTTATAAGTGTAGTTGTAAATGAGATTTTTTTTGTAGTTGCAAATGAACTTGCAACTAAGCTTTCAAGTTCCAAGTAAGATTTTTTGCAGTTGCAAGCATGGTTGTAACTGAGATTTTCTCTGGAGGGTTTTTTCTTGTTGCAAGTATGGTTGCAACTAAGATTTTCTAGATACAACTTACAAGCGAGGTTGTAATTAAAAAATAATTTTTGTTGCGTGCCGAGTGCCAAAAAATTATCGCATGATTTTATTTTACCGAATATGAGAGAGAGAAATTAGTGTGTTTTTGAAAAAAAAAAATTAGATTGTAAATAACAAAAAAAAAAGATAAAAAGACGCTGACATAATTCTAGTTCTTATTAGAGTGAACTCTAGAGAAACCCTAAAATATATTTTCATATAATATCTATAGAATATCATATTTATTGATAACTTTTTTCTGAAATTTTGATGAAACTTTGCTTAGATTGACTTTTCAAAATAAAGAACTTTATTCGTTAGAGCAGAGGTAGTATCGTGGAGTAGTATGGCTCAAAATCGTCTGATATTTTTGCAGAAGTGACAACACTAGACTTTGAGAGCATCTCCAACTGCGTCCCCCACCCCAAAGCGTTCCCAAACGATGTCGGATCGAGCGTTTGGGGAACGTGTTTTTCTTCATGCCGCGTTTGTGGATGTTGCTCTCCAGCCGCGTCGCCCAAACGCCGCCCCAAACTTTTTTTATTAGGTTTTCGAAAACACAACATTTTTTAAACATACCATACAAATAAATATGTTTGCCAAAATTATTTTCAAATTAAAATACAACAAACAATAAAACAAATGTAATAACTGGGGCTAGATCAAGGCATCGCGGTATTTGCTGATAGTCCTTTGATCCTCCACATATGCTCAACGAAATCATTTTGAAGTTGCTTGTGAACATTGCTGTCACAGATCTCTGCGTGCATGGCGAGTAAATCAGCAAAATCTGCAGGCAACTCATGATCAACCTCCCGCAAGAGGGCCCTGACACTCATAGGGACCAACATGTCTCCTGACCTGATTCTTGCGGTCATCCTTGATGATCATGTTGTGCATGATCACACAAGGCTGCATCACCTCCCGCATTTGGTCGTGAGACCAACTTAGAGCAGTGTACTGGTGTTGCTGTCAAAACCCACCGGCGAGCAGCAACGGGCAACACCGTAGAGCCGGGAGGCTCCCAGGACTGCTGGTGGATCCTGGTCCCTCGGGCGACGGCCCGCAATGCCTCTGGCGCACGTCCTGGCGGTTGCGAGGGCGTGCCACCCGACCTATACCGGTCAGGAAGGTGATGGATTGCTTCGTCTAGTTTCCTGCATGGCAAACACGTAAACATTAAATACGAGCCCCGATCGGCTCTTAAGTTGTTCTGTGGATCGGCTCAAGGAGCCGATTGCCCCATGGTTCATGTTAGATTTACGATGGCATGGGGATCCTGCTTTATCAATATCAAGCTAAACCAATCTACGACAGTCTAGGGTTTTCACCGCATAACCGGAACATCCTACGCGTAATTGAGCCTAGCAGACACGTAAGATGATGGGAAACCAGCCCTAACGAGGCCTAAAAACCAACGTGAAGTTGATCCCCGGAACAATCCCTTTAGGGCTTAATAAACCACACCTTACGCACTACCGGATCGTTCAACCCGTTTGCAAGGCCTAACCATGCAGATATCAAACTAATCCTTGTAGAACAAGGAACGACTATAACAGATTGGATCTACTAAACAAAGATAAAGCACGATGCTGCCCTTACACCTAAGATAGGTGTAAGGGCAGCTAGATATTGAGGGGCAACGTAGCTAAGCAAGCATATCGTAAAGGCATCGACGTAAGCCCCAAAACATCTAAGATAAGGGTGTTGCTCGCCATCAAAAAGGCTTCAGTACGAGCAACACCAATAACGAATAAACTGATACTGCCTAGATCGCAAGATGCGATCTAGGCAAAGATGTTGCTTACCCGGGAGAAACCCTCGAAAGAAGGGGTGGCGATGCGCCTAGATTGATTTGTTGTGAACGTGATCGTCCTCCTTCTCAATAACCCTAGATACATATTTATAGTCCGTAGACTCTCTAATTTGGGAATAAACTCAATCGTATACGAGCTAAACTCTATCTCTTAATTCTAACAAAGTCTACCATAAAATAAAGATACACGGGCAATATAGCCCAAATTCACGCACAACGCCGGTTCAGAGACACTCCATATGCATGTCTTCCAAGCCCATCTTCGGTCACGGCCCACCTCCTGCTCTGGCTAAATTCTGGTGGTAACAACTGGACAATTGCAAATTGAGCTTTGAGCACACCAAATGCCCGCTCGACATCCTTCCTGCAAGCCTCCTGTCGCGAAGCAAAGTGACAATTATTCTGACCTGATGGAGCCAGGATTGTTTTGACAAAAGTGTCCCATTTTGGATATATACCATCGGCTAGATAATGACATATTGGTGGCTATTGATCTCATAGTTGCATGTTGGAGCATGAGCTTCCACTAGTTTGCTGAACACCGGCGACCGTTGCAACACGTTGATGGCATTCTGTCATCCCGTCATGCCAAAGAAAGAATGCCAAATGCACAGGTTATAATCTACGACAGCTTCAAGCACCACACTATAATATCCATGACGTTCTTTATATATACCTTGCCAAGCAAACGGGTAGTTCTTCCATGACCAGTGCATGCAATCGATGCTTCCAAGCATCCTAGGAAATCTTCTCGCATCATTTTGTGACATGATCCTTGCAGTCTATTCTTCAGTTGGCCCTCTCATTTAGTATTTGCCAAGCTTTCCCACCACATCTTGGCAAAACTTGTACATGCACTTCAATGGCAGTAGAAGTCGTCATGTGTATCGGCAGGTGCTCCGTATGCAAGCATCCTCATGGCGGCGGTGGACTTCTGAATCGACGAGAACCCAGCAATGCCTACAACGTCGTGCTTCAGCTTGAAGTATGGGTCGAAGTCTCGAACGTCGTGGAGGATATTCATGAACAAACCCTTGCTCATCCTATACCGGCGCCGAAAATTGTCGGTCCGCGTTGCATCATCTGCGAAGTAGTCATTGTGCAGCATGGTATGCCCCTCCATCCTCGGTTGGGCTTCGACTTTTTTCTTCCCGGCCTTGATCCTCCGCGGCGCGGCCTCTTTCGCTTCACCGTCTCGGTGTCAACCATGTTCTAGAGGGAAGCGATGCTCAGCAAATGCTCCCGAATTTCGTCGTCGAAGGCTTGCTCGTCTTCCAGCAGTCGGACAAGCATCTCGTCGTCATTATCCATGTCTGAAGCAAAATTAATCATTAAAATTTAGTCACGGCAGACGAGGCAACGAACAGCGAACTATCACGCCTACCTGACAAGGCGTCGAACACTTTATGTGCGTGGAGGTGGGGCGGATTTGACACTGCGTTTTGGGACACGCTGGCGAAGCGATGACGGTGAAAAGGCCGGCGAGAGAGCCAGCCGCCACGACGGTGTCTGACTTAGAAAAGATCTGCCGTCGAAATGGCCGGCAAATCGAGCGACAGCGGAGGGGTGAGAGGCGGAAGGGAAAGCACGACAAGAAATAAAAAGTGGGAGGCGCGGATTTGGGGGCGCGGCTGGAGATGCGCCGAGTAGTGCTACGGTGGACCAACATTATCGCTACTCGACCTCCACCCTCGAGGAAATCTCGGAAGCCGTGTACTGAGGAAACGGTGTACTGAGCTATGAATGAAACGCCGTAAGTTGGTACGCCATCGTGGGTCGTCAGTGTGATGTGAGAGAAGAGAACAGGGAGCCTCAAAGCATAGAATACGTTCCATCCTCCTGAACGCGTCGCATCCGTCGCTAGATTGATCGCACATGATCCGTCGCATGACACGCCTCACGCGACACACTCCTTCGTTCTCAGCTCATCTCACGTCTCCAACTGGTGGTCGATGGGAGCCCTGTATTCTGGCGTTGGGGCCCGGGCAGGCGGCAGGTCAACCAAGGAGGCCTGGAAGGGCGAGACGGTGGCTACACGGATTTACGCACCCACGCAATCCGGTCGCTAGTTTAGTGGTGCGGTACAAGTATATGCGCGCGCGTCCGTCCGGCTGCACGTGAAGCCCCATGCGCCGTTTGGGGATTCCAACAAAATATTTCCTGGGAATGCCGCCCCGATCCGCTCATTCAATTCTCCATCGGACGGAAAGCCGCTTTAGTTTCCATCGGACGCCGGGCTGGCCTCGCCTGCCTTCCTGGCGATGGAACGGGTGGGGGTGCCCCGGCACGACGGGACGTTTTCGCAGCGCCACCACCAGCTCGCTGATTTACTTCCCGTCCGGTCAGGGCTAAAAGCATCTGCACTTATTATCGCTGCAATCCAGGTTCTTGGAGGTGACCACGTCGGGGTCACATTTGCATTGGAGATGGATTCGGGGTCGCTTCACGTTCCGAGTCGTGTCTTTACGCCATGTGAGCGGCTCGACCTAGCTAGCTAGGGTTCGCCATGTAAAACCCCTAGCTAACTAGTGTTCACATCAAGGCCGCCTAATCCTCGTCATCGAGGTCGATGAATGCAGGTGGCACCCATGAGCAGGGCCAGTCGCCGACGCTGTAGCAGGTGGACCAAGTGGAGCTGCGGTGGCAGAGGCACTTGTGCGGGAGGAGGTGGCGGCGCGCCGTACACAGGAATGACCAACGGTGTCATTGGCCTCTCCTAAGCCAGCGCAGACTCCTAGAGTTGGATGGCAACGCCATACCACTGGCCGAGCTCGTCGAGCTCGCTCTGGGCTGTGGCGAGCTCGATGGCCTCCTCCTTGGCCAACTCTAGCAGCGGAACCTCAGGGTTGATGATGGACAGATCGGGCTACCCACCATTGTCATCATTGTTGTTGAAGAGGAATTCCTCTCCGGCTTCCTTCTCACCCTCGTCCTTGTCGTTGTTGTTGTCGAAGAGAGGTCTCACGATCGACACATCAAGGCGTTAAGGTAGACCACATACCCCCAGTTGATCCGCTCGGTGTAATGGGTCGAATTCCCACAAGTCGAACGTGTCCAATTGTAGCTATCCAACGTGGTAGAAATTATCATTTCATTTATTTGGAGAACTAATCATTTTGTATGCATTGGAGTATCATGAGGATGAAAATATTTCTTTGTTTGAGAGGAGTAACATGATATGATGAGGAAAAAATAGAGGACATAAGTAGCAAGATCATAAGCTTGGGGATGCACCCCTCTTTTTTCAAATATCTCAAGTAAATTGTTTCAAACTCATGTTCTAGTTTTATCTTCATGATCCCTTTAAATGTTTTGCGAGAACCGTGTTTTTTTTATCTTTGATTGCTTTTAGCTTTTCCTATGCATTCTTGCTGTTAGGATAGTTTCTTGTTAGTTTACTCTCAGGTTTCTAGAATAAAGTACCAAGTTTTACCCATTTAGATATTAAAAGTTGTGAAATAAAATTGAAGTTGTTGATTTCTGCGCTGCATTTTTTATTGCACGATTTTATAATTTTTTGGTAACTCTTAAAATCTTGATAAATTCACAGTAGCTCCAAATTTTCATCCTCCATATGCATAAAAATTGTCTAAAATTTCTGACATGTATAAGTGATCTAAAAAAATCAGTTCAGCTGCTGCTAAAATTTTAAGTATCCAAACGATTTTTTTGCTTAAAACTTTTGATATACTAGAATTATTAGGTTTTGTTCTCTGTCTCATAAAGATATAATTTTATCCTTGAATAAAATAGCATCAAACATGTTATTCTTGTATCACTAATGTCACCCCATAGAAAGAAGTGTGAGAAAATTTTGTGTTCAAGTTTTTTCACAAGGAATAGGGAAACATCACACCAAGAGCTATCCAAGAATGATGAAGACCATAAGTTTGCGGATGCTCAAGGCACCCCACTGGACTCATCTTAAAACTCTCAATTTGCACACCTCTAAACCTTGTTTTTTGAGCACATAGAATGATCGCAAAAACTTGGAGTCTCTTTTATTAGTTTTATGTCTAGTTTTGCTTTGAAGTAAGTAAGACCACTATAACAAATGCCTTGAATGCTTATGAAGGATATACTGAAGTAAATTATCCTATTCTTAAAAATATTAATGAAAATAATTTGCATGATTATGTGGGAATTGATATAAAAAAGTATGACACCTTTGCTATATTTAAGTGTGCACTTTAACCATAGGAAATAATTCTACATAGTTTCATGAATACTTGGGAAAGTGATATTAGATGTTTATGATCGTTATGTTCTCCTCGCTATATTTGATGCAAATGTGATATTATTGAGGAACATTACTTATACTTGATTGAGAGATAGTAGGTTTGAATAAAAGTCTATGCATCCCATTATGCTTGTTATTGCAAACTTGGCACACGAAAAAAAGGCAAGGTCAGGGGCCATGCTTCAGAATTTTCGAGATGAACAAAATGAGCTAAAGTGGGACACCAGGAGGTCAAGGGGATGGAAACTAGAACATGTGACGCCCCACCCCCTTAGGGCGCGCCACCTATGCTCGTTTCCCCCTCGACAGTCCGATTCGCCTCAATCTTTCACGGATCGCCTTTTTTGACCTAAAACCCCCTATATATACGACCCCCGGGTTTCGTCGAGGCTACAGTGGTGGAGATCAAAAACATATAAACAGAGAGTCAGCAGGCCGCCGTCGGCGAAGATTGGAGGGGAAAACACTGCCGGAATCGCCTCTGGTGGACTCCACCCCCCTCCGATGTGGTCATCTTCATCTTCATCAACATCATCTCCACCACCATCTACAACAACTCTCCTTCGTCTACCCCTTGTAATCTCTTGGCAAACATGATGTATGGTGCAATATATTGTTTTCCCATGATCTATTATATCTCTATGTTGATGTTTGAGTAGTGACTTGTTGTTGGCAATTGTGATATAGTTTGTTCTTAGTTGCATACAAGTATATGTTATCTTCTATGATGATCTTCGTGTACTAACACATGAGTGCACACAAATGTTGGGGGGTGCACAAGGTTGCCACCATTGCATGTTGATAGAATGAGGGACAGCTGGAGCTTGACAGAAACCATGCCCCAATCGTTAGATTCATGTTGTATTAATTCATGGTTAATCAATGAGGGGTATAACTATGGGGACCTTTAAACTTACAGTGCTGGTTGGACTTTATGTCTTAATAATTCCCTTGATTGTTTTTAATTGGCCTTGGGATCAATCACTAGTGGTGTATTTTCTCATGTTTATGACTGCACCAATCTCTGGCTCCTCTCTATAGGAAACAATAAAAAGTCTATTTTGCGCTTCACTAATTATTCCAACCACACAAATGAAGTCGCAATTTGCTAGGATACTTACTCCCTTGAGTTACTCCACTTAATTTCACTTGATCTCATTTACTTTACTGCACTTTACTTTTCTTGCATTAGTTTTACTCATTGCATTTTATTTTTAGCACTTGTAGTTTCATAGTAAAAACCTCTTCACACACACACACACACACACACACACACACACACACACACACACACACACACACACACACACACACACACACACACACACACACACACACACACACACACACACACACACACACACACACACATGCATAGAAGGTTATATAAGTGGGTTATAGGACTTCAGAGAATAGATAGTTTACCTTCAGCTTCTCGTGGGTTCGACACTCAAATACTTATCGAATTGTACTACGGTGATCCCCTGAACTTGGGGGTTATCAAGATACTTTTCTGGAGCCGTTGTCGGTGAGCGTAGCGCTAGGCTTTTATTCTTGTTTGCATTGCGAGTTTATTGTCAGTACCTTGCATATAAAATTAAAACCATAAAAATATAGATAATGAAAGATATTATGGAGACTTCTCGTGAGTCTCGCAAATATCTGAAGGATTTGCTAGATAACTATGTTAGAAGCTTGAATATTCCCTTGCCTGGTAATATTTTGAATGCTAGAAATCATTTTGAGAGTGCCAAGGAAGAACAAGAGAAGGAGGATGAGAAAATCACAAGCTTGGGGATGCCCATGCAACCCTAAGAAGAGGATAAAGAAGAACAAGTGGGGGAAGAATGGAGTAGCTATCCATTTCCAACTCCCAACAATGGCAACACACAAACTTCTATGAACAATCTTCTTCTACTATTGATGATGATCCTCTATGTGATATAAGTTTGTCTAGTTTTTGGGAGGATCGTGATGATGTAAAAGAAATAGATGATACCATATGCTCATTAGATGATTTGTCCTTATGTGGTGATTCTGTTCACAACTATAGTGTTGGGTCTACGTTTGATGCTTGCAAATATTATAAAAGAGGAAGAGATAAAAGCCCTCTTTATGTTTTCATGTTATTTAAAATGCAAGCTACTAATCATTATATGCATTGGATATCATTAAGTTGTTGTTACTTATTCATATATAAAATGCCAATGCATAGGAAGAGAGTTAGACTTAAAATCTAATGGCTTCAAATCTTGTGGTGTGCTCCATATGCTTTCAAATGAAATTTAATTTGGACACACTTCTATGTCCTTATTAAATTGTAAAATAACTATACTTATGATCAAATATTAATTAGTTTATAAGTTTTAATAAAAGTAAAAATAAACTATGGAAGAGTAAATGAGAAGGATGAGCAATGTAGAAGTTGGGGTCAACCTTTAGCATGTGTTGTTCATGCCAATAGAACCATTGCAAAGTCTATATCATTAAAACTATTCCTATATTAAAATAAAAAAAGTGTTTCCCTTCTATATATGTTTTCTTATTCAATAAAATGGTTTCCCAATAATTAATATAGTTTCCATCTTGGTAGAAATTATCATCTCATTTGTTTGGAGAACTAACCATTTTGTAGACATCGGAGTATCATGGAGATGAAAATATTTCTTTGTTTGAGATTACTAACATGATACGGTGAGGAAGAAGTAGAGTACCAGAAGTACCAAAGTCATAAGCTTGGGGAGGCCCACGCATCCCCCTCTTCTTTCAAATATCGCAAGTAAATTATTTCAAACTCATGTTATAGTTTTATCTTCATGATCCCTTTGAATGTTTTGCGGGAACCATGTTTTTTTTATCTTTGATTATTTTTAGTTTTTCCTATGCATTCTTGCTTTTGCAACATAGTTTCTTGTTAGTTTACTCTCAGATTTCTAAAATAAAGTACCAAGTTTTACCCATTTGGATGTTAAAAGTTGTGAAACAAAATTGGAGTTGTTGATTTCCGCGCTACACTTTTTAGTGTACGATTTTTCTAGTTTTTATGGTAACTCCTAAAATATCTGTAAATTCAAAAGCTGCAACTTTTCATCCAATATATGCACAAAGATTGGCTAAAATTCCTGACATGTCTAAGTGGTCAAAAAAATTCAGTTCCGCTGCTTCTAAAATTTTGGACAGATTGTGCCTCTTAATGTTAGAACCATTATTTTAAGTATCAAAATGATTTTTTCTTAAAAGTTTTGATATACTAGAATGATTAGGACATTTTGTGTTCTCTGTTTCATAAATATATAATTTTATCCTTGAATAAAATAGCAGAAAGCATGTTATTCTTGTACCACTAATGTCACCCCATAGAAAAGAAGTGAGAGAAAATTTTGTATTGAAGTTATTTCACAGGGAATAGAGGAACATCACACCAACATCTATCCAAGAATGGTGAAGACCATCAGATTGGGGATTACCAAGGGACCTCACTGGACTCATCTTAAAACTCTCGGTTTGCACACCTCTAAACCTTGTTTTTTGAGCAACATAGAATGATCGCAAAAACTTGGAGCATCCTTTATTAGTTTTGTGTCTAATTTTGCTTTGAAATAAATAAGATCATCATGAAAAATTCCTTGAATTCTTATTAAGGAGATACTGAAGTAAATTATCCTATTCTTAAAAATCTTAATGAAAATAATTTGCATGCTTATGTGGGAATTGATAAATAAAAAGTATGACATCTTTGCTATATTTATGTGTGCACTTTAACCATAGAAAATACTTGTGCATAATTTCATCAATACTTGGGGAAGTGATATTAGATGTTTACTATCTTTGTGTTCTCCTTGCTATATTTGATGCAAATGAGATATTATTGAGGAACATCACTTATACTTGATTGAGAGATAGTAGCTTGAATAAAAGTCTATGCATCTCATTATGCTTGTTATTGCCTACTTGGCACATATTCAATGATAAATAATTATATCAAAGAAATGGCTAAAACTAAGAAGTTCCTGAGGAATAATTATATTCCTACGTGTTTTCAATATATGAAGGTTGATGTTTGTGTGACGATCCAGTCTTTTAAATGGTGAACCTCATCGTTGAATCATATGTAAGTTATTCGATAGTATCTTTAGTTGACCAACCAATCTCTTGCTAGCCTTTGAACGAATGAGCCACCACTTAGAAAGAAAATAAAAAAATAAAAGAAATAAAATAAAATAAAAGAGAAAAAAGAAAGAGAAGAAGAGATAGAACCCAATGAGTCGACAATTATGATGATGTCAAAGAAAGGGCTAAAACTAAGAAGTGCCCGAAGCCAAACCAAATTCTATTATGCTCCAAAGGGAAAGAACCCCTGCCACTTATAAGGTGTTAAATCTAAGAAGAGAATACCTAACCCACTTTCACACTATCCTATGGTGAACTAAAGATACTAGCTACTTACTCATGTATGAGTCTTCTATGAGTGTTTAAATTTTATTGGACTGGAATGATACGACATCCTCCCAATATTTGGTTTTCAATGCAAGAATGATGAATCACTAGTCAATAATTGAAGGAATCAAAGGTCTCAAAAATCTTACTTATGATTCGATGTGAGAACTCTATTTGTTGCTACAATCAATTAATCTTGTCCAAATAGTGTTGACATATATTATCTCTTTTACACCATGCATAGATAGCAGCACACTAAGATAGTGGATCTTTATTAGCACTTTGCAATTTATTAATCAATCTATGTTTCAAATATTTGCCATGTTAAATTGTTATGCATGCATAGACCAAACTTCTTGTCAAAGTCTTTTAGAAGCAATGCAATAAACTCCAAAGTCCATGTTAGCTTTCTCACATTTATGCTTGAGGACGAGCATAGGTTAAGCTTGAGGATATTGATGCATGTAAAATCCATACATGAACTTTGCACCTTATTGCCACATATTTGCACCTTATATAATATTATTTGCACGTTTTATATTTTTTCGGGGATTTTGAAATAATCCCCTCTCCTTGATACGTCTCAAACGTATCTATAATTTCTTATGTTCCATGCTAGTTTTATGACAATACTCACATGTTTTACATACAATTTATATCATTTTGATGCATTTTCTGGTACTAACCTATTAACAAGATGCCGAAGCGCCAGTTCCTGTTTTATGAGTTAACTCTTATGCAAGACTTGCTGATGCTTGTCTTGAAAGTACTATTCATGAAAAGTCTTTGCTATATGATTCAGTTGTTTAGTCATTATCTTTACCATTGCTTTGAATCACTTCATTCATCTCATATGCTTTACAATAGTATTGATCAAGATTATGATAGTAGCATGTCACTTCAGAAATTATCTTTTTTATCGTTTACCTACTCGAGGGCGAGTAGGAACTAAGCTTGGGGAAGCTTGATACGTCTCAAACGTATCTATAATTTCTTATGTTCCATGCTAGTTTTATGACAATACTCACATGTTTTACATACACTTTATATCATTTTGATGCATTTTCCGGTACTAACCTATTAACAAGATGCCGAAGCGTCAGTTCCTGTTTTCTGCTGTTTTTGGTTTGAGAAATTATACACAGGAAATATTCTCGGAATTGGACGAAACAAAATCCCACGGTCTTATTTTCCACGGAGCCTTCCAGAACACCGAAGAGGAGACGAAGAGGGGCCACGAGGCGGCCACACCATAGGGGGGCGCGGCCCCACCCCTGGCCGCGCCGCCATATGGGGTGGGCCCCTCGAGCGTCCCCCGACTCTGCCCCTTCGCCTATATAATCCTTCCATCGCGAAAACCCTAGTACCGAGAGCCACGATACGAGAAAAGTTACTGAGACGCCGCTGCCGTCAACCCCATCTCGGGGGGTTCTGAAGATCACCTCCGGCACCCTGCCGGAGAGGGGAATCATCACCGGAGGGCTCTACATCACCATGCCCGCCTCCGGACTGATGCGTGAGTAGTTCATCCTTGGACTATGGGTCCATAACAGTAGCTAGATGGTTGTCTTCTCCTCTTGTGCTATCATGTTTAGATCTTGTGAGCTGCCTATTGATGGCGTGTATTTCACACGTTCGTTGGGCAACCCCAAGAGGAAGGTATGATGCGCACAGCAGCAAGTTTTCCCTCAGAAAGAAACCAAGGTTTATCGAACCAGGAGGAGCCAAGAAGCACGTTGAAGGTTGATGGCGGCAGGATGTAGTGCGGCGCAACACCGGGGATTCCGGCGCCAACGTGGAACCTGCACAACACAACCAGAGTACTTTGCCCCAACGAAACGGTGAGGTTGTCAATCTCACCGGCTTGCTGTAACAAAGGATTAACCGTATTGTGTGGAAGATGATTGTTTGCGAGAGAAAACGAGTAAAAACAAGTATTGCGGCAGATTTGTATTTCAGTATTAAAGAATGGACCGGGGTCCACGAGTTCACTAGAGGTGTCTCTCCCATAAGATAAAAGCATGTTGGGTGAACAAATTACGGTCGGGCAATTGACAAATAGAGAGGGCATAACAATGCACATACATGTCATGATAAATATAGTGAGATTTAATTGGGCATTACGACAAAGTACATAGACCGCCATCCAAGCTGCATCTATGCCTAAAAAGTCCACCTTCGGGTTATCGTCCGAACCCCTCCGGTATTAAGTTGCAAAGCAACGAGACAATTGCATTAAGTATGGTGCGTAATGTAATCAACAACTACATCCTCGGACATAGCGCCAATGTTTTATCCCTAGTGGCAACGAGCACAACACAACCTTAGAACTTTACGTCACTCGTCCCAGGTGTCAATGCGGGCATGAACCCACTATCGAGCATAAATACTCCCTCTTGGAGTTAAGAGCAAAAACTTGGCCGAGCCTCTACTAATAACGGAGAGCATGCAAGATCATAAACAACACATATGTAATAACTTGATAATTAACATAACATGGTATTCTCTATCCATCGGATCCCGACAAACACAACATAGAGTATTACGGATAGATGATCTTGATCATGTTAGGCAGCTCACAAGATCCAACAATGAAGCACAATGAGGAGAAGACAACCATCTAGCTACTTGCTATGGACCCATAGTACGGGGGTGAACTACTCACTCATCACTCCGGAGGCGACCATGGCGGTGTAGAGTCCTCCGGGAGATGAATCCCCTCTCCGGCGAGGTGCCGGAGGAGATCTCCAGAATCCCCCGAGATGGGATTGGCGGCGGCGGCGTCTCGCATAGGTTTTCCGTATCGTGGTTTTTCGCATCGGGGGTTTCGCGACGGAGGCTTTAAGTAGGCGGAAGGGCGAGTCGGAGGGCTGACGAGGGGCCCACACCACGGGCGGCGCGGGCCCCCTTGGCCACGCCGCCTTGTGGTTTGGCCACCTCGTGGCCCCACTTCGTATGCTCTTCGGTCTTCGGAAGGTTCGTGGCGAAATAGGCCCCTGGGTCTTTGTTTCGTCCAATTCGAGAATATTTCGTTACTAGGATTTCGAAACCAAAAACAGCGAGAACAACGAAGCGGCACTTCGACATCTTGTTAATAGGTTAGTTCCAGAAAATGCACGAATATGACATAAAGTGTGCATAAAACATGTAGGTATCATCAATAATATGGCATAGAACATAAGAAATTATCGATACGTCGGAGACGTATCACCTATCATGATCAAGATCATCTATTTGTAATGCTACATGTTGTGTTTGTTGGGATCCGATGAATATGGAATATCATGTCAAGTTGATTATCGATCTATCATATATGTGTTGTTTATGATCTTGCATGCTCTCCGTTGCTAGTAGAGGCTTTGACCAAGTTGATACTTGTGACTCCAAGAGGGAGTATTTATGCTCGATAGTGGGTTCATGTCTTCATTGAATCTAGGGGAGTGACAGCAACCCCTAAGGTTGTGGATGTGCTGTTGCCACTAGGGATAAAACATCAATGCTTTGTCTAAGGATATTTGTATTGTTTACATTACGCACGAGTAATTAATGCAATTGTCCGTTGTTTGCAACTTAATACTTGGAAGGGGTGCGGATGCTAACCCGAAGGTGGACTTTTTAGGCATAGATGCATGTTTGGATAGCGGTCTATGTTCTTTGTCGTAATGCCCTAAGTAAATCTCATAGTAGTCATCATGATATGTATGTGCATTGTTATGCCCTCTCTATTTGTCAATTGCCCAACTGTAATTTGTTCACCCAACATGTTATTTATCTTATTGGAGAGACACCACTAGTGAACTGTGGACCCCGGTCCATTATTTTACATCTGAAATACAACCTACTGAAATCATTGTTCTTTGTTGTTCTTTGCAAACAAACATCATTCTCCACACCATACGTTTAATCCTTTGTTTACAGCAAGACGGTGAGATTGACAACCTCACTGTTAAGTTGGGGCAAAGTATTTTGATTGTGTTGTGCAGGTTCCACGTTGGCGCCGGAATCCCTGTTGTGGCGCCGCACTACACTCCTTCACCAACAACCTTCACGTGGCCTTCATCTCCTACTGATTCGATAACCTTGGTTTCTTACTGAGGGAAAACTTGCTGTTGTGCGCATCACACCTTCCTCTTGGGGTTCCCAACGGACGTGTGCATCACGCGCCATCAAGACTTTTTCTGGCGCCGCTACCGGGGAGATCAAGACACGCTGCAAGGGGAGTCTCTCACATCCAATCTCTTTACTTTGTTTATTGTCTTGCTTTATTTTATTTTCTGTCTTGTTTGCTTTCTTTATATCAAAAACACAAAAAATTTAGTTACTTGCATTTAATCTGTTATCATGTCTAGTCCTGTACTTGTTACTCTGTCACCTGAGGAATTAATCATTACTTTTAAACAAGGGGATGAGGAGAGTTTTAAAGAGGCTTGGTCTAGAATTTTTGATTCTTATGGTAAAACTGAACCTAAAATGACTCTAAGCCTGCTTCTTAGCAACTATTATTTTGGACTTATTCTTCGCTATAGATATGCTTTGGATGCTGTAGTGGGAGGAGATTTCCTTCACTGCGATGGGGATCAAGCTTTTAATACCATAAAAAAATTGGTTGCATCATCTAGCTCAGCTAATAAGTTTGATTCATCTCTTGCTAGCATTCATGATAGAGTAAACACTCTCGAGACAAATATATCTTGTTTAAAAGAATGGTATAATCAGATTCGTGAATATTATGATTATGTTCCAGTAAACTTTGAACCTTCAATGTGGGTCCCTACTATTAAGGTTGCTATTTGTGGTGAAACTTTTTATGCCCGTTGTGATATTATGTCTGAGTTTTGCCTTATGCCTAAAACTATCTATGAATCTTTGACACTTTGGGGACTTACTGAAGGTGGAGAAGGAATAACTCTTACTGATAATTCTGTTATAATTCCTAAGGGGATAGCTGAAGGTATGTTCACAACCTTTCTTGGAAGAACGGTATCCACTGATTATCTCGTTATTGAATGTGTAGGGACATGACAAATCACACTTGGAAGATCCCTGCTGAAACTCTTGGGAGCAACCATAGATGTGGGAAAGGGCACTCTAAATTTTACCTCTACACCCGGATGCGGTCATCTATTCCCTAGACCAAAGAGTAAGAATAAGAGTAAGAAGGGTAGGCGCAAAGCCCCTGGTAATAATGTTAATTCTTCATCTCTTGATGTTACTTGATTTACACTTTCTGCGCCTAGCTGAAAGGCGTTAAAGAAAAGCGCTTATGGGAGACAACCCATTATTTTATTTCTGCAATTTTTGTTTTATATTTGAGTCAAGGTGCTTGTTACTACTGTAGCAATACATTTGTATCTTTACTTTATTGCAATGTTGTGCCAAGTAAAGTCTTTGATAGTAAAGTTGATACTAGATTTGGATTTCTGCGCAGAAACAGATTTTTAGCTGTCACGAATTTGAGTTGATCTCTCTGTAGGAGAATCTAAAAATTCTGCAAAAATTCATGAGTAATCCTCAGATATGTACGCAACTTTCATTCAATTTGAGCTTATTCATCTGAGCATGTTAAGTGCTTCGAAAAAATTCGTCTTTACGGACTGTTCTGTTTTGACAGATTCTGCCTTTTATTTCACATTGCCTCCTTTACTGTGTTTGAGTGGATTTCTTTGCTCCATTAAATTTTAGTAGCCTTGGGTAATATCCAGAAGTGTTGGGAATGATTGTGTCCTCTCTGAACATGTGAATTTTTGATTATGCACTAACCCTCTAATGAGATTGTTTTGAGTTTGGTGTGAAGGAAGTTTTCAAGGATCAAGAGAGGAGGATGATATAATATGATCAAGAAGAATGAAAAGTCTAAGCTTGGGGATGCCCCCGTGGTTCATCCCTGCATATTTCAAGAAGACTCAAGCATCTAAGTTTGGGGATGCCAAAGGCATCCCCTTCTTCATCAATAACTTATCAGGTCACCTCTAGTGAAACTATATTTTTATTCTGTCACATCTTGTGTGCTTTACTTGGACCGTCTGTGTGTTTTTATTTTTGTTTGTGTTTGAATAAATCTGATCCTAGCATTCCTTGTGTGGGAGAAAGACACGCTCCGCTTTTTCATATTGAACACTGGTGTTCTTAGTTTTACTTTTAATGTTCATGGCGAAAGTTGAAAGCTGCTTCATCTATTGCTATTTGGTTGGAAACAGAAAATGCTTCATGTGGTAATTGGTATATTGTCTTGAATAATTTGATACTTGGCAATTGTTTTGAGCTCTCAAGTAGATCATGTTTAAGCTCTTGCATCATGCAGTTTAAACCTATTAGTGGAGAACTACCGTAGAGCTTGTTGAAATTTGGTTTGCATGATTGGTCTCTCTAAAGTCTAGATATTTTCTGGTAAAAGTGTTTGAACAACAAAGAAGACAGTGTAGAGTCTTATAATGCTTGCAATATGTTCTTATGTAAGTTTTGTTGTATTGGTTCATACTTGTGTTTGCTTCAAACAACCTTGCTAGCCAAAGCCTTGTACTGAGAGGGAATGCTTCTCGTGCATCCAAAACCTTGAGCCCAAACTTATGCCATTTGTGTCCACCATAACTACCTACTATGTGGTATTTTTTTGCCATTCCAAAGTAAATTTCTTGCGTGCTACCTTTAAAAATTCCATTCCTTGTCTTTGCAATACATAGCTTATGGGAAAGTAGCCTAAAAAAACTATTGTGGTAATGAATATGTCGCTTATGTATCTTATTCTTATAAGTTGCTTGTTGAGCGGTAACCATGTTATCTGGGGACGCCATCAACCTGTCACACCTTTGTTGAATATCATGTGAGTTGCTATGCATGTTCGTCTTGTCTGAAGTAAGGGATATTTGCCATGAGTTAAATGGTTTGAGTATGCATATTGTTAGAGAAGAACATTGGGCCGCCAACCAAAGCCATGTATCATGGTGGAAGTTTCAGCTTGGACATTAATCCTCAAATCTCTTATGAGAATATTATCTGTTGTTGAATGCTTAAAGCATTAAAGAGGAGTCCAATATCTGTTTTCTATGTTGTCCCGATATGGATGTCCTCAAGTTAAGATCTATCAAAATCGAGAAATCAAATGCGATCTATCTCCTTGGACCTTTGTACAGGTGGCATAGAGGTACCCCTTTGTGACACTTGGTTGAAACATATGTAATGCAATGATAATCCATAGAAATCCGAGCTAATTAGGACAAGGAGCGGGCACTATTAGTATTCGATGCATGAGGCTTGCAACTTATAGGAGGTTTTATGCATAACACATATGAATTATTACTACCGTTGACAAAATTGTTTCCATGTTTTCAAAATAAAAAGCTCTAGCACATAAGTAATCCCTCCTTCCCTCTGCGAAGGGCCCTTCTTTTACTTTATGTTGAGTCAGTTTACCTACTTCTTTCTATCTTAGAAGCAAACACTTGTGTCAACTGTGTGCATTGATTCTTACATGCTTGCTTATTGCACTCATCATATTACTTTGTGTTGACAATTATCCATGAGATATACATGTTGAAAGTTGAAAGCAACTGCTGAAACTTAAATCTTCCTTTGTGTTGTTTCAAAACCTCTTATTAAGAATCTATTGCTTTATGAGTTAACTCTTATGCAAGACTTGTTGATGCTTGTCTTGAAAGTACTATTCATGAAAAGTCTTTGCTATATGATTCAGTTGTTTAGTCATTATCTTTACCATTGCTTTGAATCACTTCATTCATCTCATATGCTTTACAATAGTATTGATCAAGATTATGATAGTAGCATGTCACTTCAGAAATTATCTTTGTTATCGTTTACCTACTCGAGGGCGAGTAGGAACTAAGCTTAGGGAAGCTTGATACGTCTCAAACGTATCTATAATTTCTTATGTTCCATGCTAGTTTTATGACAATACTCACATGTTTTACATACACTTTATATCATTTTGATGCATTTTCCGGTACTAACCTATTAACAAGATGCCGAAGCGTCAGTTCCTGTTTTTTGCTGTTTTTGGTTTGAGAAATTCTACATAGGAAATATTCTCGGAATTGGACGAAACAAAAGCCCACGGTCTTATTTTCCACGGAGCCTTCCAGAACACCGAAGAGGAGACGAAGAGGGGCCACGAGGCGGCCACACCATAGGGGCGCGGCCCCCCCCTGGCCGCGCCACCATATGGGGTGGGCCCCTCGAGCGTCCCCCGACTCTGCCCCTTCGCCTATATAATCCTTCCGTCGCGAAAACCCTAGTACCGAGAGCCACGATACGAGAAAAGTTACTGAGACGCCGCCGCCGTCAACCCCATCTCGGGGGGTTCTGAAGATCACCTCCGGCACCCTGCCGGAGAGGGGAATCATCACCGGAGGGCTCTACATCACCATGCCCGCCTCCGGACTGATGCGTGAGTAGTTCATCCTTGGACTATGGGTCCATAGCAGTAGCTAGATGGTTGTCTTCTCCTCTTGTGCTATCATGTTTAGATCTTGTGAGCTGCCTATCATGATCAAGATCATCTATTTGTAATGCTACATGTTGTGTTTGTTGGGATCCGATGAATATGGAATACTATGTCAAGTTGATTATCGATCTATCATATATGTGTTGTTTATGATCTTGCATGCTCTCCGTTGCTAGTAGAGGCTCTGGCCAAGTTGATACTTGTGACTCCAAGAGGGAGTATTTATGCTCGATAGTGGGTTCATGTCTCCATTGAATCGGGGGGAGTGACAGCAACCCCTAAGGTTGTGTATGTGTTGTTGCCACTAGGGATAAAACATCAATGCTTTGTCTAAAGATATTTGTATTGTTTACATTACGCACAGTACTTAATGCAATTGTCTGTTGTTTGCAACTTAATACTGGAAGGGGTGCGGATGCTAACCCGAAGGTGGACTTTTTAGGCATAGATGCATGCTGGATAGTGGTATATGTTCTTTGTCGTAATGCCCTAAGTAAATCTCATAGTAGTCATCATGATATGTATGTGCATTGTTATTCCCTCTCTATTTTTCAATTGCCCAACTGTAATTTGTTCATCCAACATGTTATTTATCTTATTGGAGAGACACCACTAGTGAACTGTGGACCCCGGTCCATTCTTTTACATCTGAAATACAACATACTGCAATCATTGTTCTCTGTTGTTCTTTGCAAACAAACATCATTCTCCACACCATACGTTTAATCTTTTGTTTACAGCAAGCCGGTGAGATTGACAACCTCACTGTTAAGTTGGGACAAAGTATTTTGATTGTGTTGTGCAGGTTCCACGTTGGCGCCGGAATCCCTGGTGTTGCGCCGCACTACACTCCTTCACCAACAACCTTCACGTGGCCTTCATCTCCTACTGGTTCGATAACCTTGGTTTCTTACTGAGGGAAAACTTGCTGCTGTGCGCATCACACCTTCCTCTTGGGGTTCCCAACGGACGTGTGCATCACGCGCCATCACTCCTCTGGTTTTAACTTTATTTGGCAAAAAATGTCTATTTTTATTGTTTTTGACTTTCCAAGAGCTACGGGACTCGAAAAAGGGCAAGGTCGGGGGCCACGCTTTGGAATTTTTGAGACAAACAAAATGAGCTGAAGTGGGACACTTGGAGGTCAAGCGGATGTAAACTAGATCAGGTGGCGCGCCCACCCCCTTAGGGCACGCCACCTATGCTCGTTTCCCCCTAGACCATCCGATTCGCCTCAATATTCCGTGAAATTACTTGTTTTGACATAAATCCCCTATATATATGACCCCTAGGGTTTCGTAGAGGCTACGGCGGCGGAGATCAAAAACACATAAACATATAGTTAGCAGGCCACCGCTGGTGGACATCTGAGGGGGGGGGGGGGGGAAACGCTGCCGAAATCGCCTCCGGTGGACTCCACCCTCCTCCGGTGTGGTCATCTTCATCAACATCATCATCTACATCGCCATCTACAGCAACTCTCCTTCATCTACCCCTTGTAATATCTAGTCAAACATGATGTATGGTGCAATATATTGTTTTCCCATGATCTATTGTATCTCTATGTTGATGTTTGAGTAGTGACTTGTTCTTGGCCATTGTGATATAGTTTTTTGTTGGTAGCATACAAGTATATGTTATCTTCTATGATGATCTTGTTGTACTAACATATGAGTGCACACATATGTTGAGGGATGAACAAGGTTATCACCGTTGCATGTTGATAGGATGAGGGACAACTGGAACTTGACATAAACCATGTCCCAATTCTTAGATTCATGTTGTATTTATTCATGGTTAATCAACAAGGGCTATAACTATGGGGACCTTTAAACTTACAGCGGTGGTTGGACTTTATGTCTTAATAATTCCCTTGTTTGTTTTTAATTGGTCTTGGGATCAATCACTAGTGTTGTATTTGTTCATGTTTATGGTTGCACCAATCTAGGGCTCCTCTCTGTAAGAAACAATAAAAAGACTATCTTTGCGCTTCGCTAATTATGCCAACCACACAAATGAAATAGCAATATGCCAGAACACTTACTCCCTTGAGTTACTCCACTTCACTTGATCTCATTTTACTTTACTTTACTGCACTTTACTTTTCTTGCATTAGTTTTGCTCATAGCATTTTATATTTAGCACTTGTAGTTTCATAGTAAAAATCTCTTCACACACACATACTATAGATCCTAGCCATACAGGTGATACAAATACTTATCGAATTGTACTACGGTGATCCCCTGCACTTGGGGGTTATCAGTGACACAATTGCAGACAAAATTTGGGCCACGAATGGTTCGGCATGGACAACTCGGTTCATTTGCGTAGGGCCGTTGGCATAGGGTTTTTCCCTCGTCGTGTCCGTGCAGACACCAACGACCGCGTCCATTTGAATCGGGCCACTGGAGGTGTCCTTATATACGACGCACACACTCGGTGTCTCGTTTGCTATGGAGGTTGAGGATCTCGTCCCCTAAACGATGTTTGATACAAGTGCTGGATCGGTCGAGTAGGGGGCGCATGGTGTCGTATTTAGGGTGCGTCCATTCCCAGCCGTGTCGCCCAAAAAAAATATTTGAAAAGCAATTAATTTCAGAGAAAATTAAATTTTCCATTCAAATTTCATTATATAAAGTTGAATGAAATATGAATAAACTTAAATTAAAACCTGGCCTGCTAGTGATCGGTCAGGACACGCGAAGGGCTATGCTCGTCATCCTTCCTGTTGACCTACTGCTGCTCCCGCGCATGCCTTTCTACCCCTTGCTTCGCGCATCTAGCGGTGCAGCATTGTCGCAGGTGTCGCAGGAGCTTCCCTGCGACAATGCACCCACCACTAGCGACAATCCTTGTTATGAAGGACCCACACTGCTTCACGCTCGGCCGCCATGAGCTCGCAACATGAGATTATGCCGAAACTTTCGATAATGAACCATGTAACGCCAGTGACTGGTGGGAGTGATCTCGCTAGGAACAGAAATCCATATGTCAGTCGTTGCCCACGGTGGGCACCAACTTTCGTGGTATTGTTGAGGCAGATGCTACATGGGGTAGCTTAGATGAGGTGGTGAACAATGGCAACATTGGATGTCCCCGACGATATTGGCATATGACATGATGTACCTAGGTTTGACCCCTCACGGTAAAGACCTACTCTTTGATTGTATTGATATATATGTTTAGAGATTGCCAGAGGCCTATATAGAGGCTAAGGTAGACGAAGTAAACCCGACCTACTACCTCTTGGCCAAGCCTTATATACGTGACTTGACTGAGGTTTACATTGTACAAGCGAGTCAGCTAAACCTAAATCGACTAATCATAGTTGATTCATTAGATTGTTCTTCTTGTTGATCTTCGATGGGGCAATAGGACCTCTGCATTTGTATAAGACATTTGCGAGTAGGTGCAACGGGGTGGCGATTGGACTGGCCTGCCATAGTCTTGGTCAATGATTCACTATGTTGGACCTATCTAGTTGGATATTCCCTTGTCAAGTCGCCCGCCATTGTCTTCTCTTTTCTCAAAGGGGCAATCGGTTACAAAGTGAAATTACTCAACACAATTATATCATGTCATCACTCTTTGACTACTTTGACTTCGGCCACTTGAGTTTTCCTTAGCTTGAATTATCTTCCCTTGTTGCCCCAAAAGTTCTTGGAGGCAAGAGCCATGTGCTCATGATAGTCATAGTTGACATCTTCGGGACCCGACTCGATAGCATCATCATCATCCCTTCCATCATCACTCTCTTCCACCATCTTGGCCTTCAAAGCAAGATTACCCTTGCGAGCACCATCAGCACGAGCAACAATCTCATCTGCATTCTTCTTGGCGATATCCAAGGTGATGATCTTACTTAGGACTTCATTGGAAGTCATGACGTGGATTTTTGAGTTGGATCGAATGGAGTTCAACCTTGTTTATTCATAAGGCAAGAGGGCGTTGTAGAACTTCTTCTTGACCCATTTGTCATTTGAATGAGAAGCTCCAAGATCTCTCATATTCAAAGCAAGAGCGGTGAGTCAGCCTTACATGTCCTATGCAATTTCTCCTTCATTCATGACGAAGCCATCGTCCGCGGTGTTGACCTCATCAAACTTTGAGCTTTGAATGTTTACATTCCCCAAGAAGAGATCTAGGAGATGATCCCAATCTTCTTTGGTTGTTTTGAAGGAGTGGGCATGAGTGCGGTCCTTAGGATTCACCGACACGTGAATCATGTGAAGAGCGGTGGCATTGAGTTGATCATCCATCACTTCTTGTTGAGTGATATTGTTGGGTTCCTGGGGCTTGTATCCTTCCTTGATGATCCTCCACAACTCGAGAGAAAAGCTGTGGATATGAGAGTTCATTAGGAATTTGAACTTGCGAAAATTTGATGTATCTAACATGGGTGGGGGCCTTGCGGAGCTATATGAGGCATATGAATTGGTGGATTCAAAGTATAATTATTTGGTAGTCGCACCGCATGATTATCCTTCAGATCACACCCATCCTTGGGAGTAGATGTGCTGGTGATTTCCAGATCCTCCTTAATAGGTATGTTCATTTATGAGACAAACTTAATGTGGGGTTACACAGTGGGAGCTACATTTGGCGAGACTCCGCCACTTGAAATTGAATTTTCTTTTGAAGCAATAAACCCCGCAAGCATAGATTGCATTTGGGCCATGATGGATGACTCCAATTTCTTTAGGTCATCCAAAGTGACCGAAATGCGCTCCAATGCTAGCAGTACTTCCTTGCCCGTGGCAGTAGCTTCACTACCCTTAGCCTCTATGGCGTCCATACTCTTAGGCTTTAAAGCCCAAATAAGGGCCTATGCTCCGATAAAAAAAATTAAAGGTGTGTATATGCAACAAGTGGGAGGGGTGAATAGGAGATGGCAAAAAAGCCCAAATAAGAACCTATGCTCCGATAAAAAAATGAAAGGTGTGTATATGCAACTAGAGTGGGGGTGAATAGGAGATACCAAAAAAAGCCTTTTCAAGTTTTAGGCTTATGCAACAAGGTAAAGTTGAACAATGCAAAGTGGAAAACCTAAATGAAACAAGCACAAAGATAAATAAGAAGAACAAGTAGCAAAGAGAGGGGCAAGATGACGGAACGAGGTAGCCATCGAGGAGATACGAGACGCGAGATTTGTTTCCCGTAGTTCCTTCATTTTAAAGGGAAATATGTCTACGTTGGAGACGTGTGGTGCCACAAAGACAACCAACACCATAAAGGTCTCGCCTTATTCTCTAGCGGGCCCACCACAAAGGTGAATCCACTTCTCCACTAAGCGGTGTTGGTGGAGGTGGCTACCAAACCTTCAAACAAGGTTGTGCACAACTCCACTGACTCAACTGGAGGCTCCCAACACCATCTTCATGCTATTACAAACACAAGGAAAGCGTAGAGATAGTCTATCAACAAGGGTCTTCACTATGAAGACCTAGGGTTACAAGTTCCAGAACGGAATCAAGAGGAATTTTGAATTCCTTTGGTCAAAGAGTTGGTCAGACTCTCCTCCTTCGATTTCTCAAAGATGGGGTTGCTTGATTTTCTAGGGAGGGAGATCCACCAACTTGAAGCTCTGAAGTTATGGAGGAGAGAGGGAAAAGCGAGATGTCTCCTTGGGGAAGAAGGCCTCCTATTTATAGCCTGAGAGTGGATTTGGTGATCAGGGGGAAACGTGAGCACCCGGTTATCACCGTTGGATTTGGTCCACCACCACTGGATTCTGCTACTCACTAATGGCCACTACCTCGCCGGCCTCCACCTCGCACATCTGAGGTAGCACCAGTGTCTCCCCGGCCCTCCCCAGCCAAGCGCCTCACCGTGCACCTTCCCCGCGTCTCTCCGCCCTTCCACTTGACGTGTTGGACCGCGTCGATGCGTGTACAGTGCTAACATCGTTAGACACGTGTCGAGCAGAGAAGGGGTGCCCACGTATCCCCCTGATCACCAGGCTTCATCCGTTTATAGCCTCCCCCCAGATTCTTGACCGTTGCACAGTCGCATGATAGGAATGTACAAGGTTAGTGTAGCCCGGAGGTTCGAGGGAGGGGGCGAGGTGGAATGTTCGGGGCCAAAAGGCACCCCAAAGATACGGAATCTCCCCTATTTTCGGTCCCGTGTCTAGTTGGCGGCACTCGGCCAAAAACTAGTATGGAGGGGCGTAAAAATTCAGGCCCTAATTCGCCCTCCAAAACCTGTTGCAGTCAACATTATGAGGCTCTTTTTTCTCCATTACCTTGAGAGACACACACCAGACACCAAAAAAACCCTAAACCATAAGACCTAGCGTAGCTAGACTACGGCCTCGAACTTCGGTCTTCTAGTGTTTGGGGGGTCGACAACCTTCTTATGCTTCTTTGAATAAACCTACACACTTGGGACACTTTAAATTTATTCTCATGTTGTCAACAAACACACAGAACATGTGGAGTAGATACTTTGATCTTTCACTTGATCACAAAATAAATCATTAAAAAACAGAAAAGAATGGTATGGTTGCAAGTACAAAACTGAGGAAAATCGCTAGGAATAAATATTTGGATAGAACACGAGAAATGTGCCGCAATGCTACACGAATGAGTTTAAAAGGAGGTTTCAGTAAATGTTAAAACTCTTTTGAGAGTCGGGTGTAGGAATGCAAGACATATGAATGTTGGAGGTGTCATTCCTTTGATCCAAACAGATTCATAAGGAAAAAAGACCATATGGATTAAATTCCTCCAAAATAAATCTTTCAATCGAAAAGAGCCCTTAAAACATCCGGTCGTCATGGGAACACGACAACGAACATGGCACCAGCTACCAAGACACTCCAGAAACGCTGTCGAGAACAGGTTTACAGAATTCATTCAAGCAGTAAGACTACTTATAGTGGAAGTAACATAGCTAGTAAGAGCATCTTCACCGGTGTCCCCGATAGAGGCACCGATAGCCTTTTGGGGGCCGGAGCGAAAATGGGCTCGCACCGGTGCGCCCCAAACGGCGCCGGCAATTTTTCGAGTCCAATAGAAGCGTCGGCAACCCCGTGCCGGTCCCTTCGCCGAGGGCACGAATCGGACGCGCCGGCGCCTCGCGAGGCTGAAAATTTTGGGCGTGGGAGCCGCCTGTCAGCCACACAACGGCAAAATATACATCGTCTCCCCCAAAACCCCGTCCTCTCCGCCGCTCTTTTCTCCCGCCAGCCGCTCCATCTCCCATCCAGCCTCCAACCTGAAAAACCCTCGCCGCCGTGCCATGCCGCCGAAGAGAAAGGCTCCGGTGAAGGCAGCGAAGACACCGACGAAGGCGACACCGAAGACGCGCACCGTCGCGCCGAAGGAGAAGTTGGGGACCATGTCGCGGGAGGAGTCGGACAGGGAGATCAAACGCCGCTCCTGCATCACGGCTGATCGCAGGAGGCGCCGCGTTGCCGCCTCCGACGCAACGAAAGCGGCGGCCTCTGCGGAAGCGTGTCCAAGCTTGGGCAGCGGTCTCAACAGCATCTCGAGCTCCCCGTCGTCGCCGGGTTACTACGCGGGGTACACGGCGGATGCGCCATCGATCTCGCAGATGCGGCTGTCGCAGATGGATGGCCGCGCCCGCTACTCCCCCGAGTGCGGGGATAACGACATAATCGTCGACAACAACGTGTCGTTCTCGCCGGATTCAGCGGCTCGGGGCAGCGGCGCCTTCCGCTTCCCCGACCTGAACTCGTCGCCTGACCTGCGCCGCACCGAGGGCCACGTGACAGACGGCACCGGCCTTCCCCGCCACCTCTTCGCTGACGACGGCATGCACACCCACCAGGTGTTCGGATGTCCATGGGCGAGGACGAGGTGCGTTTCCTTACTTTTTATGTGTTGTGTGCATCGTAGACACCAGCGACAACTGAAAGTTTGTTACTTTATGCCTAGATTGCCGGCGAGGAGGAGATCCTGAACGGTATCATAC
>NC_061510.1:132751178-132814837 GCF_022539505.1 Lolium rigidum | reverse complement strand
CAGAAATTCAATTCGGCTCCCGGGTGCGTATGATCCCTCTACCATAAAAACATATTTTCAAGTGTTAAAAAAATTTGACAAAAAAATTTACATGTACATCTCTATAATATATGTGTATTCGTCAAGTTTCACGAAAAAATGATATTTTTTGTAGTCTAAGCGAAAAAGAGAAAATTTATCTTGTGAAAAATCTTTGTTTCAGCACCGAATTTTGTCTTTTTTACACACGTCACATGACATGTTGATTTTTCATGAAACGACTTTGTGAGCGCGTAGCACATGATGATGTACGTGCGAAATTTCTGTTTAAATTTTTTTGACATTTTAAAATATGTCTAACATGTATTTCAAAATAAAGGGAGCATACGCTCCCATGTGCCAAAACATCACTCCCTCGTTATTTGTAATATAGCCTTGGATTGGTTAAAATAGTTACTAATAAATGGAGTACCGATGGAAGTACATATTAATGCCACGAAAATATCTGCTCTCTCTGGCATTAAATATACGTATGCAGATTTAGAAGAAGTGAGTTTTTCATTAATCCTGTGGCAAATATTCAGGGTCGGAGTGAGTTTTTCTTTTTTGCTATTAAATCCTGCGGCAAGTATTTTTCTATCAAAGTTTGTCTAGAAATATCTGTGCGTATTATTCATCTAAATGGAGGCAGTAATAAGGGACATGATGGCGTTAAGGAAGCAACACGCAGTAAGCAGCAGGTAGTAGGAAGACTGGGCCGTATGCGGCAACTCGACGATCGGGAGCAGAAGATCCTACGCCCACCACCGCCGCTCTGTGGTGCATAGGATACGCTGGCGAGCACGAACGAAGGACGACGACGACGACGCGCTGCGGGCCGTCATCCACGTCAGCCAGTCAAGCGCCAGGGTGGGGCCATGTGCGAGTGTGAGCCATGCCAGTGATGCCATGCCGCGGTTTCGGACGGGTCAAAGCTCGCGCGTCCGGTGGACCGGCGCAAGACCCTCGTGCCGATTCCAGTCGCCTTTTCTCTCCCGCCTTCACACCGCCGCAGCGCCTCCGTTCCCAAGTGCCCCTCTTGCGCCGCCGTACGCCCACTGGATAGCCTACTCGGGCTCGTCGGCTCAACTACGGCCACGGGTCTGGTCTCACAGTACTACTTCCACTATTCCAGTGTTCTTCACTCTTGGGATAAATCTTGAACATAACTTCGCCTAGGGTGTAGTAGGTGCGGTGAAACCATTCACGAACTTGGTAGGAATAAGATGGATAACATTTTTCTGAAAAAATTTAATTAAAAAAACTTACTCCGTATGATAAAGTAAATTGGGCTTTCATGCAACAGACATTGTGTACGAATGGTTTCGACCTAAAATGATGTAACTGGATTCAAGAATATGTTAGTCGGGTGTTGTATGTAGGCATTACAGAGAAAGATGATATTGGATACAATGTGGCCCTCCCTTATGTTCAATATTTTTGCGGACATGTTAGCTATTATAATCAATAGAGCTAAAGAGGATTGATAAATAGATGGTTGTATTCCTCATATCGTTGAGGGAGGGGTTTCGATCTTGCAATAAGCTGATGATATAATCCCCTTCGTGGAACATGTTTTAAAAAAAGCTCTAAATATGGAACTAATCTTATACATGTTTGAACAATTATAGGGTCTTAAAATACATTTCCAGAAGAGTGATTTTTTCAGTTGTGAACCCGGGTCATTTCATTTCAAGTATCTTGGAACAGCAATTCGTTATAGAAAGCTTAAAAATGGTGAATGAAAACCAATAGAGGACATATTCAAAGATAGTTGAGTACTTGGATTGGAAAATTGTTGTCATGTCGCGACCGTTTGATTCTCATTAATTCTGTCTTCATGAGTTTACCAATGTCCATGTTGTCTTTTGTTGAGATACCTAAAGGGGTAAGAGAGAGATTAGACTATTATAGATCTCGTTCTTTTTTTTGCAGAACGACGGACACAAAAGAAAGTATAGACTAACTAAGTGAAACATTATTTATCGGCTAAAGGATAAAGATGGGTTAGTCATTGAAGTGCTAGAGTTAAAAAATAAATAAATATTTGATTTGTAAGTGAATGTTTAAGATTTTAAATAAAGGAGTTTGGCAAGAATTAATTCATAACAAATATTTCCACCCTAAAACGTTGAATGACGGGGAAACCACTTGCTTCAACCCTTTAGAAAGTCTTAATGAAAGTTAGAGAAGAGTTTTTCAGCTGGGATTTTTTAAAATTGGAAATGGTACCAATACCATATTTTGGGACGATTGTTGGTTAGGGGATGCTCCTTTATCACAACAATACTCCTCTCTCTATAATATGGTAAAAAAGGAGTGCCTCCTTTGTCTCCTCCGGCCAGTGTTGCAAATCCTTTTGGGAATTTTTTAAGCGGTATTGGCAAAAAAGAATTTAGTTCTGATTAGAGTGGGAGTATTTGGAATGATTTCGTTTTTAACGAACCAAAATCTCAATCCTTCTTGCAGGCTATCCCCTTAGCTGTACAGTGGATCCGTAGGTGGTCCTATCTTCAAAAAGGGAGGCACCATGATGCCATGGAGTCTAGTCGCAACCGGCAGAATATGGTAGCACGGGATTTCTATGGCCATTTTGGCTGGCGACTTGATCATATGAGCACATTTTGATGTATCATTGGCATCTCGTTTTTTTTACGCTGATTGATAATCATCTAACGTCTGTATCTAATCCTTGAACTGTAATACTCCCTCCGTCCTAGTTCGCAAGACAAAGTTTTCAAATATCTTGGCCCAAGGTGAATTCTCATTGGCTCTAAATTTGCACGTTAAAACATGCAAAAACTTTGCCTTTCACATGCATGGAGTACTAGTGCGCGGTGGTTTCACATGCATGGAGTACTAGTGCATGGTGGAAGATGAAAAGAGAAGTGTTTGCATGCAAAAATGAATTAGTTTACTCCCACATTAAATGCAAAATGTGCCTAGGAGGTGAGGGATTTTGGGACAAATATTTTTTGGAAATTTGCCTTGCGAACTGGGACGGAGGGAGTATGTTTGATGCGACTCTCAATAAAGCAATAAAGAAGCTACATCCATCGCTTCGATGTAGAGGTTGGGGAATGCCCCCATTTGGGAAAAAAACTTCACGTAAAACCATCACTAATTATGTTTTATGTTAAGCGTGGGACAAACTACCATCACCGACTGTTATTTGTATATCATGAATATGGGTCCCTCTACAGTTTTCAGTCGACTCACGCCACTATTGTGCCCTTCATCCGGTGAGCATTTCTTCTCCCTCTCAGGCGAGCCATGTTCCTGTAGCCACCGCTAGAAAAGTCCTCCCCGCCTGTGTCTGGCGCGCTGCAGTCCCACCTTGCTCGGACTGGCCCAAGCTCCTCCTCCACCAGTGCCACCCCTGATCATCCCCCAAACGCACGCTTCTTCTATGGCGCCAACAACCCTGCACCCGCCAAAAAAAAACCTACAACCTTCACCACCCAATGCTAAGTTTCTACCTTGCCGGAGTCCAACCCACCATGGCTTGCCATGTTGGCCCTGCCTCTGGCTCGATCCAGGCCCGATGAGAATGGATGGGAAGAGATAAGACAGGGTGGAACAACTGGCAGAAATCTTAGCAAAATGATCCAACGGTGGTGGAGTTGACTAAGCATCCATAACCGTATAAATAAAGAGAATGGAATTTGTACACACGCGCATGGGTGTGGGTGTGTTCTGAACCATCATTATTCCTCGAAATTTCAGCTAGTCGTGGAAGATGGAAAAATAGCAGGTGACGAAAACACACACCCATGCGGTTAAATACAAAAGTATTTACGATAAGTATACCTTTATTTTCGTGGAAATGATATATGATTGGAGAATTCTCGGAAAAAAAAAGGTTGGAGAACCGAGCGCTGTTGATTTAGCGCAGTCATTGTGTTCCTAACTGAAAGTATTCCTAACCCCACCAGAAATACCGAGACCAGTTCTTCTAACATGGATGAGGCAATTACAGGATTTGCACATAAGGCATGCTCGAGCCAGAAAAAAGAACTAATTAAAAAGCACCCGCTGCTTAAACACGTCTACTGATTGGCTGGGTGACACTAGTGGTGCACATTACATGGTCACTAGGCGAGTTACCTATGCAAATGCTAATGACATCAGAGAGCAGATCGAAAGCGCAGCAGATATTACAGATCGCGGAATAAAAGAACTCTGGGAGATCTCTCGGTTTCAGCCGTTCTAATCATGTAAAGCGCACTAAACAAACAGCATGCCACGATCTTATCTATCTAATCACGCTGTCACTCGGCGCTATTTCTGTCGCTAATTAACTAGGACCTAGCCAGCCGATCTGCATCTACGCGCTTCCATGTCAATGCATAGGGGCAGGCAGGCAGTGTTTTTGCACCTTACATATTTCACAATCATCTCGATTCGATTTTAGCTCAGCAGGCTAGATACAGCGCTGACTGAAAGTTTTTTGCGCTCCTCTTTTTTTGCGTAAGCAGCAACTACGGCCACCAACAAAAAAAAGGTGCCTTATACCTGTCAACGGAAAGGACCTTGGCCTCAAACTGAAAGACCTGAGAAAGCGCGCGCAGGAAAGGTCCAACACTTGTCCACGCCGAATCAGCGCAAAGTCGCCGTGAGGTTGTGAAATCGACAATGCGTGGAACAAGTTGCATATTGCGCCGTGGATCTCCTCATCACAAAATTCGATCTTTTTTATCTTTTTTGCCTGGCAACTAGGACCAAGCACAAACACGTTATACTCGAGTCTTCCTTTTTCTTTTCCTTGTGGATGGTGTTATATCCACTAATAATCCACATATATGTCCTTGTCTCGAGAATACATGTGTAGCTGCTCCAGGTAGTATCTCCATACGCATGATTGGTACGCACTACAGCTGTAGTGATCACCTGTGAGGCTGTGAAGAGTAAACTGACAGTTGCTTGACTGTTCTGGCTGGCTCATCTGAACTACGTCTAATAGCTATGCAAATGCAATACTTGACTGATGTCATGAGATCAGCCCTAGTATCCATGCATGATCACTCGCAATCGCGCATACCGTTGGCGATTGGAGTTCTAGCTACCGTTCTTCTTGAGGAGGCACCGTCATAGATCTTTTAGACGAAGACTCGAGAAGAGCCCAACTTTAAACTAACGAAGCCATCAACCGGCTAGGGGTTACACCATAAGGTATAACACACATGGTGTCATACATCGATGAGACATGAGAGGTCTCCGTTTTGCTGGGCTCCAACTTCCATGCAGCAGTCGTTGCACCCTGAAAGTCTTGAAACTGATAACCTCAGCCACTAGCTCTTTCGCCGTTTCAGTTCAGGCGCCATGCTCTCAGAGTCAACCTGCCCATGCATGCACCACATCCGAAATCCTACCTGCCTCCTCTGAGGTCTCAGCCTGATTTTGGCACTAGCGAGGTAGAGAGATGCGCTTCAGCTGTGTCTGCCGTGGAAAATTCAGTGTTTATTTGTGCACTGCCATGTAGTCGTAGCTTATAAACCGTTGTACGGTATGTTTTCTATTAGGTGATTATGCCGACATAAGCTCTTCACTACAGGAATGGCACCATGTGCCGACGGCCACACGCCCTCGGCGTAGCCTGGAGAGGTCGTCGGTGTACGCTACGCCGAGGGTCACCATCGGCGTAGCCCCTCGGACAAGGTCAGCCTCGGCAGAGCCCATGTGGCCCTCGGCGTAGCGACGACCATCGGCGTAGACGAGATAGACCGACGGCTAGCCCCACCCCTCGGCGTATGGGTCCTCGGCGTAGCACGCCTAGCGATGTCGTCTGTCGCTGATGGCCTGCCCCTCGGCATAGCGCCCCACGTGGCGCCACCCCATCGCGTCATGGGTGACGCTACGATTGGCCGATCAGCCGGAACAACGAGCACCCCAAAGGTAGGCAAACAGAGAATGACAGAGTTCGTTCAAGACGATAGGCATTAGATAGCTACTCTTTGTTTTTAATACTCTAGCTTTTTTATGTTAATCAATACCATATATGTTTATAGTAGCAAATAGTATGTGGTAAAGATATATGAATTATCTTCTAAAAACCTATGCCTAGAGAATTTTAATATATCAATAATATCATTGATGTTGGGAAGAAGATCTCACCGTCGAACTAAGGACCAAAAATCATTTGTTGTAGACGATATCACCAGAGAGTAAAAAGAAAACGGCTACCAAAGATCCAACCTAATCTATTATAAACACTGCTATTAATACTAATAAAAACTCAGGTTCATACCCCTACTGTCCGAGGAAGAGAAAACCGATATATGCATGACGGAGATGGAGATAGAGGTGGAGGCGGCACTGAGTTTCTTTTCACAGGTTAGCTACTAGGTAATTAGTTCCACTATAGGAAGAAAAAAGTTAGTACTACTTCAGTTTGGAGCGATTATTCCACACGGTTTAATTCGTTACTTTTTCTGATGATTAGTGAACACTGCACAAATCAGAAAGAGCACTGCTGTACTTCCAAGACCCTTTCTGTCCCGCTGGAGAGTGAGTGTACTGTTGAACCGTAGTCCCATAGGTTTTTTTTTACAGATGAAGCGGAGCCGAGTCCAAGGTTTTTTTTTTTTTTTTTTTTTTTTGAAACAGAGCCGAGTCCAAGGTTTGTACCACGCAGCTTGATCATTTCGGTTCCTGCGCCATTCTCCTTTTTTTTTGAGAATACCTGCGCCATTCTCCTGGACTCTGAAAAACGTGAGAGTGAGGCTCAACAAGGAGGGAGCCCATTGGCCCAACAAGGAGGGAGCACATAGGCCCAAGGAGGAGGGAACCCAGTAGCGTAAAAGAAAGGCACCTTTTTTTTCTCGAAAATGAGGGCACCACCAATCAATCTCTAGCTCCATGGAGCTCGTTAGAAAAAGAAATCAAAAATGGCATTTGCAGTTTCAAAAATCTGGAAAAAAAAATCTAGATGTAAATAATGTGAAATCTACTGTAGTGCTGAGGAAAAAAACAGTCGGGAATTCATTGTATTTTAGGCTGAGAAAAAATTACAAATGTGTGGATCTAGGTATGGTGAACAATGCATATTTTCAAAAATTAATTTTTTGTCAGATTTTTCAATTTTGTGTGCCCAAAAATACAATGTATTTTGAATTGAGTTTTTTCACGGTAGTAGAGTTCAATATTATCTGCACCTATGATTTTTGTTCTGATTTTTTTGAAACTTACAAATGTTGATTTCAAAATTTTCAAAAAAAGCCATCATAGAGCGTGCATCTCTTTCTCATTTTCTAAACGTATAATATTTTAACGGGGTACATCACTTGTTGCATTCTACTTGAAAGTACCGTGTCAGTGTCATACATGAAAATTCAAGAAAAAGTGGCATATATGTAGGGGGTAGAAACGGATCGGATGCGGATTGGATAGTGCTCTTCCCATATCCGTTTCCATATTTTTAAAACGAATACGGATACGAATACGGATGTCACCGGATACGAATTCGGAGCAGATGTTACTCAAATACGAATAAGGGTCGGATGTTTTCTCAACTCGGACGGGATACGAATATAAGGAAATAATAGACTCATGTCTTAAAATGAGCCAATTATATAATGGTGGAGAGATAAATATACTATATAATACATAGTAGACAATTACATAAAAGAACATTTGATTGCTTAGTTAGTTTGTGTAGCATATTGGTGTTACTAAAACTGGATAACATAATCTTATTGTAATCTTATTCGGATACGGATATATCCATTTTCATATCCACATTTGCTTCAAAAATCAATACTATATTTGTATTTGTTTTTTGTAAAATGGATCCGGATATTTACCATATCCATTTCCACGGACGTCTGGATTCGGATGTTACCATTTCCATTTTCAATTTCTCGAATTCGAATATCGGATAATATGGACTATCCACTACCAATTTCCACCCCTACATATATGTGGAAATTACAAGAGGGAAGAAAACGACATAGGTGCGTGTAGAACGCAATAAAAAGAGTAAATAGAACCCAAAAAATGGGAGAACATAAACAAAATAGAGACGTAAATGGATGGAAGATTTACAACACAACAACGGAACCCCTCTCAGCAGTCACAAACTTGAGGAAGTGATGACACCAAACTATGTACCTTCCAAGTCGTTAGGATTTCAAAGGGGGAGTGTTTGCTGCAAACATGTTCTTCCTTTAGGACACCATTTAAGGGAAAGGATATCTCCAACATATAAGAATGCCTAATTGTTTAACAACATCTTTAGCGTTCCCACAAAAAAGGACATCTTCAGCGGTCTAATCCATTTCAGATATCAAATGTGTATGTTTTGTTCCATGCTAGTCAGGTCGCGGACCTAAAGTTGGTCGTAGAGACACCTTTATCCGCTTGGGGCGGGTGGTAGCCACAGTGGTCCGACACATTTGTTCAGGCCTAGCCATTTTTACTGAATTTTCCCTATTTTCAACTGAAATGGTTCATATATATTGAAAAACATAATGTTGCAACAAGATAAATTTAAGTAGCATACATCCAAATAAACAACATAATTCATCGTCAACCTAGTTCAACAAATTAAAGAATATATTTTATAATTAAACAAACAAAATGAAATGGGATGATTACTCCTCGTGGCCGATGGCTCCCAAGTGTAGATCAACTGTAGTACTTCCCAATAAGAAAGGTTGTCGAATCCACGAAAAGCTGAAGGTATTGGTTAGCGGATTTGTCAAGTAAATAATAATAAGAATGCAGTAGTTTTGGTGTTTGGATATATAGTTTGCAATAAAATAAAGTGCATAAAGTAAATAGCAATATGCAAATGCTCTCAATGAGAGAAAGTCCAATCCTCTATGCAGCAAGAGGACAAGCTCAAGTCTGTGTGCACGCGCTTATATGACACAAGAGTTTCCGAGGGAGGCATGGATTTACTAGCATTTAGAGTTCTACACAACATGGTAAATATTTTGCCCAGTTTCATTTCATTAGGGGCGGGGCCTAAATTAGGTGCAGCCATGGATATGAGCAAATCCACCTCTTATGATGGGTCCTAGAGCCATTCTCATGTGCAAGTATATGAATCATTAAGACATAAATAACCCACCATATAAATTAGTTCGTTGGTCTCCGGCATAAACCCCTCTAATGCAACTCAAAGTATTGGAAAACGGTTTTTATCATTCTGTCCCTTTCAACACTGATTTATTACATTAAAGTGCAGCCCTATGAGCCCATATAAATGAAGTAATATGCAGTCGACGCTCGCATAAAACCATCATAGAACAACATAAAAGATAAAAAAAAAACTTGACCAAATGTTCATTCCACATCATATAGATTCATAGCCAGATCATCTTATGCCCTCACAAACGTGGGGAACTGCTCACAAGTGTCAAACATGATATGGACCAGAGGCATAATGGTTCCAACACAATCTGAATATATAATAACCCCACCAAATAATGACAAAGTACCAATCATGAACATGCAATAGCACTAAAAATAATATCCGGGGTTCAATTCAACACAAACTATGAGGGGGATGACGTCGATTTTGTAGATGGAGATGGTGGTGATGATGGTGCTGCTGGAGATGTTGATGGAGATGCATCCTCCCAAGCCAAGGAGGGGTGGGATGTTGATGGCGTCGATTTCCCCTTCACCGGAGGCACCGGTGCAGCAGGATATGCCCTCTCTCGGAGTAGGAGAGGACTTTCGCCTTCGTCGCCGCCTCAATAAATCTCGGGAAAATATGACTTAGGTTTTTGGGCGAAACGAAGCGTTTGGAATAAAAAAGGGGGGCCGAAACGATGCCCGAGGTGCAAACGGGCATGGGTGGCACGGCCTGCCTTTCTGGTCGCGCCACCTAGTGTCGTTCGCGCCTCGTGGCCTCTCTAATTATGTTGCTTGCGGACTTTCTTCGGGTGAAAAACTGATCAGGTATTTTTCCCTCGTATTTTTGCGATCCAGAAAGTCCTGAAACAAATAAAATACAAAAAAGGAGGTTTTTGCCTCCGAGGAATTAAATACTAAAGAATGGGACTTTGTAGGAAAATCTCGTAAAGCATCTAAAAATGCATAAATAGTAATGTGTGAAGGCAAATAACAATGAAAACTAACCATATATGTAGCAATAATAATGATGCAAAATGCACGTATCAACTCCCCAAGCTTAAACCTTTGCTCGTCCGCGAGCAAATAAGCGAATAGATCATATCATGCATCAATGAGCTTATGGTTGATAAAAGAAATATGAGCATTGTATCGTCAACTTATGCATATTCAATTGTAAAGAAAGATTTATGAACCAACAATCATACAAAACTTCATAAATAGAAAATCTAGCAATTACCTCTTACCGTTTGAACAAAGATCAACCATTGAATGTTGGACAATTGAACAATGCTTCATATGTGTCTATAAATATATATATCACTTCTTTGCTTGGCCTTTTACCAGCCTGTTCCTCTTTACTCTACCTTTGTACCAAAGATAAACTCTCATAGAGCAACTAGTTACAAGAAGATGAATTGCTAAATGACAAGAAGAGCATGAAGGTTGATGTTCATCAAACACTTTGCCTTTTTTCCTTTTTATGAGCCCCTTAGTAACCAGTATAAACATTATTCATGGATCTTTCAATCATGTCATATGCTTTGCATCCACCTTTTTCTTTCACTTTCCATGGCTAACCGAATTCTCGGGTGCCAATCTTTTCATTCACAAACTTGCTGGAGCATGATGGCGTGTATTTCACACGTTCGTTGGGCAACCCCAAGAGGAAGGTATGATGCGCACAGCAGCAAGTTTTCCCTCAGAAAGAAACCAAGGTTTATCGAACCAGGAGGAGCCAAGAAGCACGTTGAAGGTTGATGGCGGCGGGATGTAGTGCGGCGCAACACCGAGATTCCGGCGCCAACGTGGAACCTGCACAACACAACCAAAGTACTTTGCCCCAACGAAACGGTGAGGTTGTCAATCTCACCGGCTTGCTTGTAACAAAGGATTAACCGTATTGTGTGGAAGATGATTGTTTGCGAGAGAAAATAGTAAAAACAAGTATTGCGGCGGATTTGTATTTCGGTATTAAAAGAATGGACCGGGGTCCACGGTTCACTAGAGGTGTCTCTCCCATAAGATAAAAGCATGTTGGGTGAACAAATTACAGTCGGGCAATTGACAAATCGAGAGGGCATAACAATGCACATACATGACATGATAAGTATAGTGAGATTTAATTGGGCATTACGACAAAGTACATAGACCGCCATCAAACTGCATCTATGCCTAAAAAGTCCACCTTCAGGTTATCATCCGAACCCCCTCCAGTATTAAGTTGCTAAGCAACAGACAATTGCATTAAGTATGGTGCGTAATGTAATCAACAACTACATCCTCGGACATAGCGCCAATGTTTTATCCCTAGTGGCAACGACACAGCACAACACAACCTTAGAACTTTACATCCATTGTCCCGAGTGTCAATGCGGGCATGAACCCACTATCGAGCATAAATACTCCCTCTTGGAGTTAAAAGCAAAAACTTGGCCAGAGCCTCTACTAGTAACGGAGAGCATGCAAGATCATAAACAACACATATGTAATAACTTGATAATTAACATGACATGGTATTCTCTATCCATCGGATCCCGACAAACACAACATAGAGTATTACGGATAGATGATCTTGATCATGTTAGGCAGCTCACAAGATCCAACAATGAAGCACAATGAGGAGAAGACAACCATCTAGCTACTTGCTATGGACCCATAGTCCAGGGGTGAACTACTCACTCATCACTCCGGAGGCGACCATGGCGGTGTAGAGTCCTCCGGGAGATGAATCCCCTCTCCGGCGGGGTGCCGGAGGAGATCTCCGGAATCCCCCGAGATGGGATCGGCGGCGGCGGCGTCTCGGTAAGGTTTTCCGTATAGTCGTTTTTCGCATCGGGGGTTTCGCGACGGAGGCTTTAAGTAGGCGGAAGAGGCGAGTCGGGGGCCGGACGAGGGGGCCACACCATAGGGGGGCGCGGGCCCCCTAGGCCGCGCCGCCTTGGGGTGGCGCCACCTCGTGGCCCCACTTCGTATGTTCTTCGGTCTTACGGAAGCTGCGTGGAAAAATAGGCCCCTGGGTCTTCGTTTCGTCCAATTCCGAGAATATTTCGTTACTAGGATTTCCGAAACCAAAAACAGCGAGAAAACGAGAAGCGGCACTTCGGCATCTTGTTAATAGGTTAGTTCCGGAAAATGCACGAATATGACATAAAGTGTGCATAAAACATGTAGGTATTATCAATAATATGGCATAGAACATAAGAAATTATCGATACGTCGGAGACGTATCAAGCATCCCCAAGCTTAGTTACGCTCGTCCCGAAGCGAGGTAAAACGATAACAAAGATAATTTACGAAGTGATATGCCATCATAACCTTGATCATACTATTTGTAAACATATGTAGTGAATGCAGCGATCAAAACAATGGTAATGACATGAGTAAACAAGTGAATCATAAAGCAATGACTTTTCATGAATAGCACTTCAAGACAAGTATTAATAAGTCTTGCATAAGAGTTAACTCATAAAGCAATAAATCAAAGTAAAGGCATTGAAGCAACACAAAGGAAGATTAAGTTTCAGCGGTTGCTTTCAACTTGTAACATGTATATCTCATGGATAATTGTCAACATAGAGTAATATAACAAGTACAATATGCAAGTATGTAGGAATCAATGCACAGTTCACACAAGTGTTTGCTTCTTGAGGTGGAGAGAGATAGGTGAACTGACTCAACATAAAAGTAAAAAGAATGGTCCTTCAAAGAGGAAAGCATCGATTGCTATATTTGTGCTAGAGCTTTTATTTTGAAAACATGAAACAATTTTGTCAACGGTAGTAATAAAGCATATGAGTTATGTACATTATATCTTACAAGTTGCAAGTCTCATGCATAGTATACTAATAGTGCCCGCACCTTGTCCTAATTAACTTGGACTACCGGATCTTTGCAATGCACATGTTTTGACCAAGTGTCACAATGGGGTACCTCCATGCCGCTTTGTACAAAGGTCTAAGGAGAAAGCTCGCATTTTGGATTTCTCGCTTTTGATTATTCTCAACTTAGACATCCATACGGGACAACATGGACAACGAGATAATGGACTCCTCTTTAATGCATAAGCATGTGGCAACAATTATTATTCTCATATGAGATTGAGGATATATGTCCAAACTGAAACTTCCACCATGAATCATGGCTTTAGTTAGCGGCCCAAAGTTCTTCTCTAACAATATGCATGCTCCAACCATGAAAGTGGTAGATCTCTCTTGCTTCAGACAAGACGGACATGCATAGCAACTCACATGATATTCAACAAAGAATAGTTGATGGCGTCCCCGAAACATGGTTATCGCACAACAAGCAACTTAATAAGAGATAAAGTGCATAAGTACATATTCAATACCACAATAGTTTTTAAGCTATTTGTCCCATGAGCTATGTATTGCAAAGGTGAATGATGGAATTTTAAAGGTAGCACTCAAGCAATTTACTCCGGAATGGCGGATAAATACCATGTAGTAGGTAGGTATGGTGGACACAAATGGCATAGTGGTTGGCTCAAGTATTTTGGATGCATGAGAAGTATTCCCTCTCGATACAAGGTTTAGGCTAGCAAAGTTATTTGAAACAAACACAAGGATGAACGGTACAGCAAAACTCACATAAAAGACATATTGTAAACATTATAAAACTCCATACCGTCTTCCTTGTTGTTCAAAACTCAATACTAGATGTTATCTAGACTCTAGAGAAACCAAATATGCAAACCAAATTAGCAAGCTCTAAGTATTTCTTAATTAATGGGTGCAAAGTATATGATGCAAGAGCTTAAACATGAGCACAACAATTGCCAAGTATCAAATTATCCAAGACATTTTAGAGTCAACAGGACAGAGCTTTGGTAACACGCACTTGTGTTACTACAGGTCCAAAAAGGTGTTACTAGGCAATATAGTAACACATTTTTAGATGTGTTACGTTAGGCCGTGTTACAAATATGCATCGGATGTCACACATAATTAATGTTCCTATATGTTAGAACGTGTGTTACAATTATGCCATAGTAACATGTATAATGTGTGTTACTACATATGCTTGTAACACAATTTTATAACTATAGGAACACAAGTAGTAACATACTTTTATAGATTTAGTAGCATTAGCAGTAACAAAGTTTCTTTCTATAGTAACAAAGTGGGTAACACATTTTTAAACTATTGTAACACAATAGCTGATGGTTATCAGTTAGCCTAGTAACACATTTGTTCAAATTTAATACTCCCTCTGTTCCATTATATAGTGCCTATAGTTTTTTGGCACGGAAATTAGCGCAAGAGTATTTTTTACATAAGACCCCTAGCTGAACGATTGGAGATCAACGTAAAATTTAGGAAATCCATATCTTACTAACTTACCATAACAAATTTGGGACCTGAACGATTTGGAAGCTGAACGGGGAGGGGGTAATTGAAAAAAAGCTAAGCTACAACCTTATATTCTGAAACAAATGCCAAAAATCTATAGGCACTATAAAAAGGAACGGAGGGAGTAACATTCTTGTTAATATTGCACTATATTTTATATCATTATTAAATGACTTTATACTACATAATTGATGAAGTGTTTTTTATATACATTCTATTACAACTCATTCCCCGTTTGTAGAATTAAAAGAAACAACATTTTCCATGCCCTATCTGTATTAGAAATTTCATGGAACAATATATTAACAGGCTCTCCATGTATAGAAATACAAGATGCGGCCACAACCTACCTCAATAATGAATTGAGGCGGACAAAAAATGGTTAGCTTTTACATAGCCAAGCACATATATACATTGTTTCAGATTGAACATGAAAGGTAGGGACTACACTTCTAATTACATGACATTGTTCTACTAACAAATGCTCCCGATACTTGCTTCAGCAATATCGTGATCCAGCTGTCTGCATGCATTGAGTATACAAGGGTCCAATGAAACTGAAAGCCTGCACATATGGAAATTGAAACTGCTCTGTTTAGGAGTCCTTTATAGTCATTAGGTTAAATACTGAGAATAATTATCATGCAAACAGATAATCAACCAGCTAACTGTAGGAGGTCACACAAAATAACATGTTACATCAGTTCAAGTAGAAACTTCCCTTTCTCAAAATTTCATAATCCTTCTGTTTCTTGTTACTTGTTGGTAACTGGAACTGCCTACTAGTAGGCTAGACAAGGTAAGCATAGTGCAGGATAACGTTTTAAGCTTCAAAATATTTTGACAAGAGCAAGAGAATTCAGCAACTTCAGCATACCTCTTCACTATCTGAGCAGATTCTACAGCCTGATTGTACAATGCTAGCATCTTGCATTCCTGTTTAATTTGACCTGTAAATCCTGTGAGAAAACCACATATATATATAAACAAAGAACTGGTGAAAGTAAATATTATAGCTAGCTATCTAAAATGTGAGCATCTTGTAGCCTGTATCAGGTTTTAGTTTAATTATTTCGGCATGTGCTTGCCTGTCTAGAACATGCACTACAATATTTAAAAATGATTCAATTCAATTGTATAAAATAACTAAGCAATGTGTCCATTTTATCTCGGTAGAGACATATCATAATTTGCATTGCCTAATTCCATTCCCATCTTCACAACGCTTTGGTCAATCTGCAGAAATGAAAAGTTAGTAGATAGTGTTCTACATAGGTACGAATTATATAAAATAACAAAGAAATAAATTGATGCTCCTCCTAATAAACATGGCAAACTACCAGAAGATTTTAGGACTAGAGAGCCTCGTGAATTATGGTGGAATAATTGTGCTCGTTTCCTCAAAGTCCAGAACTAGAAGAAGTCACCTCTGTATTGGCCATTAGAAAAGTGATAAGAACAGAGTTTTACAAAGTAAGAATAAATATGTGTTTTAATATACCCGCACCAACAATCCAGTCTAGCCACTATTCCTGGTGATCCTATCAGTTGCGTATAATTTACAGTGTAAAGATTCAGACACATGTCATGATTCAGTATTAAATATTGTGCTAGGCGCCTTTGTTCAGTCACCAAAAGAAAGAACGTCAGAGTTAGCAAATATGAAGTATACTATTCAAAAGAAAACCGGGGAATTCAAAAGCACATGTCAGAATAGAAGATTTCAAATTGATTTAGCATGAATATTAGCAACCAATGATTCATACAAGAGTTAGCGGGCTATATATTAATATATATGTCCATGTCCTGAACGCGGGCAATAGAGATGACAACGCAGGAAGATAAAAGAGCACCTCTGATCCGCCCCTTCATTGGTTGCACGAAACAACTACCTGAGCCCATATTCTGGCGACCTCGTGATGTTGCAACCAAGACTGGCGCCCTAATGTCCCGGACACAAGACCAAGGAAAGAGGAAATCATTGTTCGGATCTCACGATGAAACAGATTAAAAGAGTGTTAAACTAGACACAACAGCAGATCGACGAGAAGGCACACAAACGAATCAAACTCACCATATTCCATTGCCGATAGGTCTGGTGGAGATCTGGAGCCCCATGAGGTTCTGCCTCCATGAAGGTTACCAGTCTGCCACCAGAGCGCCGCCTCGCGACCGCTGCGACCTTCCTCACCCATACAGATATCTCCGGCATCCAGTCTCCGAAGATCCAGGCCACGGCTGCTGAGGGCGAGGAAGATAAGTTGGGCGGGGCTGCACTAGGAAGAGAGGAGGTCAATAGGCATCAGTTTCGGCGGATCCGGGGCGGGCGGCGAGGAGTTTAAAGGGTTGGATCTAAAAATTTGACTCCCCGCGTACGACTCAGAATTTTGCATCTCCGCGCGCTTTGTTGTTCTTATAGAAAATTTTGCACCTCCATTTATTGTCCTTGGTGGCTGCGACTGGGACCAGCTTTATGTTGAGCCTGCGTGACATTACTTTTTTGGTATGCACTTTAATGGTTGTGAGCATTCCCTGTTATAGAAAATACAGACCATTTTATTTTAATAAAAGAAGGAAAATACTAAATAAATATATTACAGTACTGTTTTACCAAGACACAGACCGGAGATTGGTTTCATGGTACGCCCTTGTGCTATTCAGCTGTTGCTTGTATATGTCCGATCCCACGACGGAGGTGATTTTTTCTATTTTCTATTTCTAATAATTGTATAATTTTAAAAGTTGTTTTCCAACTTGTAAAACTAGTACGATTTTTAATATTATCTTATCTAATTTCATAAATAATTTGAAAAAGTACTTTTCACTAAAATTATTATGCCTCTCTCGCGGTTGGAGTCTGCAGGGGTAGGCACAAGTCGGTAATGGCCAACCCAATAAGTGGGTATGGCCACCCCCCCCCCGCGCGAATGAACATGCATGCATCGCTCAAGGATGAAGCGATAGGCACTAATCGCTTATGACCAAGGCCATCCGTTTATGCGACGAGGAACTCATCTTCCTCCTCCGGCGAGAAGCACGTCGGCCGACCTCCTTTGTCCCTACCAAGACACCCAAATACTCATGTGAGTCCCTTCTTCTCCGTCTTCATTCGGCATAGCATCCATCACTCCCCATTCGAGGTCGGGTGCTCGTCGAAGACGACAAATTCTATTAGTCATCCTCGTCGCCGCCCACCGCCAATTGGTCTGCATCTTGGTGTACCGATTCTCTTCGCCAGCCATGGAGTTTCAAAGTGAGATCACAATCCCTCGGACTTCCCCACTTTCTCTCGTGTGACGTAGTATATCTCGCCTACAAGCACGTCCGCCATGGCCTCTGCCACATCTTCTCTCCCCGCACCACATTGCTCATGCTTTCTCGTATCGCTATGGAGGAGCGTGATTGCCTCCAAGCGTCGTGGTTGCGCGCGGTATGTTCTTATCTCTCTACGAGGGCGCGATAGGTTCCTACCGCTCAATCCGGGAGTGGCGAAGTAATAGTAGTGAAAAATATTTTGTAGCGTATTATTTCTAGACTTCGAAAAAATAAAACTATATTAAAAATATGTGATACCAACTTGTAACTCTAGTACGCCCACATGATTGTGTGATACAGTCTTCGTTAGTAACACAACAAAAGGAACAGAAATTTATATGTTACTATAGAGGTAACCTAGTAACATATTTATGTAGCTGTACTACTATGTGTTACCATATATACTTGCAACACAAACCATGTGTGACTACCATTTTACTTGTAACACGTTTATTCATGTGTTACATGGTTCTGTTACCAAAGCTTTGTCCTGTTGTAGTGTATACTACATGTATCATTTTCCAATTCCAACCATATAACAATTTAACGAAGATGAAACTTCGCCATGAATACTATGAGTAGAGCCTAAGGACATATTTGTCCATATGCTACAGCGGAGCGTGTCTCTCTCCCATAAAGTGAATGCTAGGATCCATTTTATTCAAACAAAACAAAAAACAAAAACAAACCGACGCTCCAAGCAAAGTGCATAAGATGTGACGGAATAAAAATATAGTTTCGGGGGAGGAACTCTGATAATGTTGTCGATGAAGAAGGGGATGCCTTGGGCATCCCCAAGCTTAGACGCTTGAGTCTTCTTAAAATATGCAGGGGTGAACCACCGGGGCATCCCCAAGCTTAGAGCTTTCACTCTCCTTGATCATATTGCATCATACTCCTCTCTTGATCCTTGAAAACTTCCTCCACACCAAACTCGAAACAACTCATTAGAGGGTTAGTGCATAATAAAAATTCACATGTTCAGAGGTGACACAATCATTCTTAACACTTCTGGACATTTCATAAAGCTACTGGACATTAATGGATCAAAGAAATTCATCCAACATAGCAAAAGAGGCAATGCGAAATAAAAGACAGAATCTGTCAAAACAGAACAGTCCGTAAATATGGATTTTATTAGGCCACCAGACTTGCTCAAACGAAAATGCTCAAATTGAATGAAAGTTGCGTACATATCTGAGGATCATGCTCGTAAATTGGCTTAATTTTCTGAGCTACCTACAGGGAGATAGACCCAGATTCGTGACAGCAAAGAAATCTGGAACTCGCGCAGTAATCCAAATCTAGTACTTACTTTTCTATCAAAGACTTTACTTGGCACAACAAAACATAAAACTAAGATAAGGAGAGGTTGCTACAGTAGTAAACAACTTCCAAGACACAAATATAAAACAAAAATACTGTAGTAAAAACATGGGTTGTCTCCCATAAGCGCTTTTCTTTAACGCCTTTCAGCTAGGCGCAGAAAGTGTATATCAAGTAACATCAAGAGACGAAGCATCAACATCATAATTTGTTCTAATAATAGAATCATAAGGTACCTTCATTATCTTTCTACGGAAGTGTTCCATACCTTTCTTGAGAGGAAATTGATATTTAATATTACCTTCCTTCATATCAATAGTAGCACCAACGGTTCGAAGAAAAGGTCTTCCCAATATAATGGGGCAAGATGCATTGCATTCAATATCCAAGACAACAAAATCAACGGGGACAAGGTTATTGTTAACCATAATATGAACATTATCAACTTTCCCCAAAGGTTTCTTTTTAGCATTATCGGCGAGATTAACATCCAAATAACAGTTTTTCAATGGTGACAAGTCAAGCATATCATAGACTTTTTTGGCATAACAGAAATACTTGCACCAAGATCACATAAAGCATTACAATCAAAATCTTTGACTCTCATTTTAATGATGGGCTCCCAACCATCCTCTAGCTTTCTAGGAATAGAAGTTTCAAGTTTTAGTTTCTCTTCTCTAGCTTTTATGAGAGCATTTGTAATATGTTTTGTGAAAGCCAAATTTATAGCGCTAGCATTGGGACTCTTAGCAAGTTTTTGCAAGAACTTTATAACTTCAGAGATGTGGCAATCATCAAAATCTAAATCATTACAATCTAAAGCAATGGGATTATCATCCCCAAGGTTGGAAAAAATTTCAGCGGTTTTATCACAAGCGGTTTAGTGAGTTTTAGCAGTTTCAGGTAATTTTGCGCGCTTTGCACTAGGAGTAGAAACATCGCCAACACCAATTATTTTACCATTGATAGTAGGAGGTGCAGCAACATGTGAAGAATTAGCATTGCTAGTGGTGGTAATAGTCCAAACTTTAGCTACATTTTCCTTTTTAGCTAGTTTTTCATTTTCTTCTCTATCCCACCTAGCACGCGAGTTCAGCCATTAATCTTATATTCTCATTAATTCTAACTTGGATGGCATTTGCTGTAGTAACAATTTTATTTTCAATATCCCTATTAGGCATAACTTTCGATTTCAAAAGATCAACATCGGAGGCAAGACTATCAACTCTAGAAACAAGAATATCAATTTTATTGAGCTTTTCCTCAACAGATTTGTTAAAGGCAGTTTGTGTACTAATAAATTCTTTAAGCATAGCTTCAAGTCCAGGGGGTGTATTCCTATTATTGTTGTAAGAATTCCCATAATAATTAGCATAACCGTTACCATTATTATAAGGATATGGCCTATAGTTATTACTAGAATTGTTCCGATAAGCATTGTTGTTGAAATTATTATTTTTAATGAAGTTTACATCAACATGTTCTTCTTGGGCAACCAATGAAGCTAATGGAACATTATTAGGATCAACATTAGTCCTATCATTCGCAAGCATATACATAATAGGGTCAACCTTATCATTCAAGGAAGAGGATTCTTCAACAGAATTTACCTTCTTACCTTGTGGAGCTCTTTCCGTGTGCCATTCAGAGTAATTAACCATCATATTATCAAGAAGCTTTGTTGCTTCACCAAGAGTGATGGACATAAAGTTACCTCCAGCAGCTGAATCCAATAAATTCCGCGAAGAAAAATTTAGTCCTGCATAGAAGGTTTGGATGATCATCCAAGTAGTCGATCCATGGGTTGGGCAATTTTTAACCAGAGATTTCATTCTTTCCCAAGCTTGAGCAACATGTTCATTATCTAATTGTTTAAAATTCATTATGCTACTCCTCAAAGATATAATTTTAGCAGGGGGATAATATCTACCAATAAAAGCATCCTTGCATTTAGTCCATGAATCAATACTATTCTTAGGCGAGAGATAGCAACCAATCTTTAGCTCTTCCTCTTAATGAGAAAGGGAACAATTTTAATTTTATAATGTCACCATCTACATCTTTATATTTTTGCATTTCACATAGTTCAACAAAATTATTGAGATGGGCAGCAGCATCATCGGAACTAACACCGGAAAATTGCTCTCTCATGACAAGATTAAGTAAAGCGAGGTTTAATTTCAAAGAATTCTGCTGTAGTAGCAGGTGGAGCAATAGGTGTGCATAGGAAATCATTATTATTTGTGCTAGTGAAGTCACACAACTTAGTATTTTCAGGGTTGGCCATTTTAGCAATAGTAAATAAAGCAAACTAGATAAAGTAAATGCAAGTAAACTAATTTTTTTGTGTTTTTGATATAGAGTGCAAGACGAGTAAATAAAGTAAAGCTAGCAACTAATTTTTTTGTGTTTTGATATAATGCAGCAAACAAAGTAGTAAATAAAATAAAGCAAGACAAAAACAAAGTAAAGAGATTGAGAAGTGGAGACTCCCCTTGCGGCGTGTCTTGATCTCCCCGGCAACGGCGCCGGAAAATATGCTTGATGGCGTGTATTTCACACGTTCGTTGGGCAACCCCAAGAGGAAGGTATGATGCGCACAGCAGCAAGTTTTCCCTCGGAAAGAAACCAAGGTTTATCGAACCGGGAGGAGCCAAGAAGCACGTTGAAGGTTGATGGCGGCGGGATGTAGTGCGGCGCAACACCGGAGATTCCGGCGCCAACGTGGAACCCGCACAACACAACCAAAGTACTTTGCCCCAACGAAACGAGTGAGGTTGTCAATCTCACCGGCTTGCTCGTAACAAAGGATTAACCGTATTGTGTGGAAGATGATTGTTTGCGAGAGAAAATAGTAAAAACAAGTATTGCAGCAGATTTGTATTTCAGTATTAAAAGAATGGACCGGGGTCCACAGTTCACTAGAGGTGTCTCTCCCATAAGATAAAAGCATGTTGGGTGAAAAAATTACAGTCGGGCAATTGACAAATAGAGAGGGCATAACAATGCACATACATGACATGATAAGTATAGTGAGATTTAATTGGGCATTACGACAAAGTACATAGACCGCCATCCAACTGCATCTATGCCTAAAAAGTCCACCTTCGGGTTATCATCCAAACCCCCTCCGGTATTAAGTTGCTAAGCAACGGACAATTGCATTAAGTATGGTGCGTAATGTAATCAACAACTACATCCTCGGACATAGCGCCAATGTTTTATCCCTAGTGGCAACGGCACAACACAACCTTAGAACTTTACGTCACTTGTCCCGAGTGTCAATGCGGGCATGAACCCACTATCGAGCATAAATACTCCCTCTTGGAGTTAAAAGCAAAAACTTGGCCGAGCCTCTACTAGTAACGGAGAGCATGCAAGATCATAAACAACACATATGTAATAACTTGATAATTAACATGACATGGTATTCTCTATCCATCGGATCCCGACAAACACAACATAGAGTATTACGGATAGATGATCTTGATCATGTTAGGCAGCTCACAAGATCCAACAATGAAGCACAATGAGGAGAAGACAACCATCTAGCTACTGCTATGGACCCATAGTCCAGGGGTGAACTACTCACTCATCACTCCGGAGGCGACCATGGCGGTGTAGAGTCCTCCGGGAGATGAATCCCCTCTCCGGCAGGGTGCCGGAGGAGATCTCCGAGAATCCCCCGAGATGGGATCGGCGGCGGCGTCTCGGTAAGGTTTTCCGTATCGTCGTTTTTCGCATCGGGGGTTTCGCGACGGAGGCTTTAAGTAGGCGGAAGGGGCGAGTCGGGGGCCTGACGAGGGGGCCACACCATAGGGTGGCGCGGGCCCCCCCTAGGCCGCGCCGCCTTGTGGTGTCGCCACCTCGTGGCCCCACTTCGTATGTTCTTCGGTCTTCTGGAAGCTGCGTGGAAAAATAGGCCCCTGGGTCTTCGTTTCGTCCAATTCCGAGAATATTTCGTTACTAGGATTTCTGAAACCAAAAACAGCAGAAAACAGGAACTGGCACTTCGGCATCTTGTTAATAGGTTAGTTCCAGAAAATGCACGAATATGACATAAAGTGTGCATAAAACATGTAGGTATTATCAATAATATGGCATAGAACATAAGAAATTATCGATACGTCGGAGACGTATCAGAGCATATGTATTGAAATATCCATGACATCAATTTACCCGTTGATTACCAAGTAGCACAAGAATATCTCATACTTTCCTTGTCATTTCGTCTTCCTAACTATTTGTTCTCCAAGACCACATCTCCAACACAACTTCAAGGTATTTTTATTTTTCTTATAAAGTTTAGTATTGCTTGCATGGATCTTTCCTTTGTTGCAAGCCATACTTACAAAATTCAATGCTTGTCCAACATGTTCAAGTTAATTAAGTTCAAGATAAGATGTGATTGAAATTTCTAAACATGAGGAACACATCTGCATGAGTGTTACCCATGAATCTCCATACAAAAGAATCATGGATGACACCATACTTCCAATTTCATTAAAAATCACTTGACCAAAGATAGAGGATAATGCTCTAAGAGCTTCCCAAACTATAAGATACTTAATACAACTAGATGAAAGCAAAAAATAAACTAAGATGATGAACTAAAATGATATGATAGACCCAAAAGCATAAAAGACTTGATATAACTCCCCCAAGCTTACTTTGTTGAAGTGGTGCCGTCCTTCTTGGCGCTCTCCTTCTCATAATGGGCGTCTCACTCCTTGAGTTTCCAAGGATAAGGCCTCCCATTTTGGAAGGATGTAGGTGGATCGTTGAACCTGGTGGAGGCAGCTTGGGCGATCTTGTTGAAGTGGTCTTCATACTCACAATTCTGGTTCTCCACATCCCACATGAGGGCTTGGAACCTATCCAGTTGTGTGAGGATGTGAAAGATCTTCTCTTCCGTGTCCTTGATCCTATCTTCATAGGCTTCAATCTTCTTATCCATCTCAATGTTCATCAGATGATGAGCATCAAGACTACGCTCGATCATAGCACCATACTTAAAGACGGTGTCCTCCAAGATCTCCAGCCTTTTCTCCATGGTGCCCTCGGTCTTTGATGGTGCTTGATGGAAGCAGTTGGGGAACCCCAAGAGGAAGGTGTGATGAGCACAGTGGCAAGGTTTTCCCACAGTAAGAAACCAAGGTTTTATCGACCAGTAGGAGAAAGGCGTGACTTCTGAAGGTGTTGCTGGCTGATTATTGGCAGGGCGCACTACCGGCGTCAGCAACAACGTGGAACCTGCACACAACACAACCAAAATACTTTGCCCCAACTTACAGTGAGGTTGTCAATCGCACCGGTTTCGCTGAACACAAAGGATTAAATGTATCGAGTGGAAGGAGATATTTTTAGCAATTAAAGAGAACATAGTTTGCAGTAAGTAAACAGAGCAGGATTGCAGTAGTTGAATTTATCAGTGTAAAGGAAAGGATCCAGGTCCACAGTTCACTAGAGATGTCTCTCCATAAAGATAAATAACATGCTGGTAAACAAATTACAGCCGAGCAATTGATAGAATACCGACCATACATGATAAGATGATTACTATGAGATTCGTTTGGGCATTACAACATAATACATAGACCGTAATCCAACTGCATCTATGACTAATAATCCACCTTCCAGTTATCGTTTGAATCCCTTCCAGTATTAAGTTGCAAGCAACAGATTATCGCATTAAGCAATGTGTGTAAAGTAAACAATACAATTACACTTGGATAAAACATTGTTGTTTTCTCCCTAGTAGCAACAGCACATCTACATGTAGCATTACATAAGGATGATCTTGATCATGTAGGGCAGCTCACAAGATCTAAACATGAGGCACAACTGCCTAATTTTCTCATGCCAAAAATTTATTTGGAAGATAAATAAAAGCACGATGGATATACTTGGAATAGCAATAATGCTACTAGGTAGATATGGTGGACACAATTGGAAAACTTTTGTTTATGGTGGTTGGATGAACGGGTAGAGTTCATACTCAGTACAAGCAAAAGCTAGCAAAAGACTGGGAGCGACCAACTAAGGGAGCAGTAATGGTCATAATCATACATATATAGCGACAAAACATTATCAATCAAAGCATAGAGTGATATTACAAGTCAAAAAATAAATGATCATAGAGGCTTTAGTTGACTGGTTATAGTCATAACATGAGAATACCACAATATTATGCTTTTATAATGGAAACAACACATGATTCTTTCAATGGCACATTATGCACTCTCAGCTATTTGAGACAAGTCATGCTACAACAATAAATACTAAGCATATGACAAGAATAACATCCAACATGACATGCCAAAGTCTATGCCACAGTATGGACAAGCTTCCTTTTGTATCACTATAGTAATGAAACATTTTACTCGTCTCCAACACCAATCAACTTATTTGAACTAACTCTCAGAGATGAAATACAATATGGACCAGAGAGATAATCATACATAAACAAAGAATACTAACGAGCTCTGAACAAAATTGGAATCGAAAACCAAGAGCTAAACGCAGTACTAGAAAACTAGAACACTCGTAGAACAATAACATCGAAAACTAGAGCGTTCTATCAAGTAAAACGGAGCGTGTCTCTCTCCAAAACAAATGTGCCGGGATCCAGCATATGCTACAACAAACAAAACTAAAAAAACTATAAAAAGATAAAGACGCTCCAAAAACAACACATAGTGTATGAAGCAATAAAAATATAGCGCATAGAAAGATGACATGTTGCTTTGTTGATGAAGAGGGGATGCCTTGGGCATCTGATACGTCTCCAACGTATCGATAATTTCTTGTGTTCCATGCCACATTATTGATGTTATCTACATGTTTTATGCACACTTTATGTCATATTCGTGCATTTTCTGGAACTAACCTATTAACAAGATGCCGAAGTGCCGATTCTTTGTTTTCTGCTGTTTTTGGTTTCGGAAATCCTAGTAAAGAAATATTCTCGGAATTGGACGAAATTAAAGCCCGGAGGCCTATTTTCTCACGAAGCTTCCGGAAGTCCGAAGGAGAGACGAAGAGGGGCCACGGGGTGGCCAAACCCTAGGGCGGCGCGGCCCCACCCCGGCCGCGCCGGCCCGTGGTTTGGGCCCCCTGTGCCGCCTCTTGACCTGCCCTTCCGCCTACAAATAGCCTCCGTGACGAAACCCCCGATGCCGAGAGCCACGATACGGAAAACATTGCCGAGACGCCGTCGCCGCCGATCCCATCTCGGGGGATCCCGGAGATCGCCTCCGGCACCCTGCCGGAGAGGGGATTCATCTCCCGGAGGACTCTACACCGCCATGGTCGCCTCCGGAGTGATGAGTGAGTAGTCTACCCCTGGACTATGGGTCCATAGCAGTAGCTAGATGGTTGTCTTCTCCCCATTGTGCTATCATTGTCGGATCTTGTGAGCTGCCTATCATGATCAAGATCATCTATATGTAATTCTATATGTTGCGTTTGTTGGGATCCGATGAATAGAGAATACTTGTTATGTTGATTATCAAAGTTATGCTTATGTGTTGTTTATGATCTTGCATGCTCTCCGTTATTAGTAGATGCTCCGGCCAAGTAGATGCTTTTAACTCCAAGAGGGAGTACTTATGCTCGATAGTGGGTTCATGCCTGCATTGACACACGGGACGGTGACGAGAAAGTTCTAAGGTTGTGTTGTGCTTGTTGCCACTAGGGATAAAACATTGATGCTATGTCTAAGGATGTAGTTGTTGATTACATTACGCACCATACTTAATGCAATTGTCTGTTGCTTTGCAACTTAATGCTGGAGGGGTTCGGATGATAACCTCGAAGGTGGACTTTTTAGGCATAGATGCGGTTGGATGGCGGTCTATGTACTTTGTCGTAATGCCCAATTAAATCTCACTATACTCATCATGATATGTATGTGCATTGTCATGCTCTCTTTATTTGTCAATTGCCCAAGCTGTAATTTGTTCACCCAACATGCTTGTTCGTCTTATGGGAGAGACACCTCTAGTGAGCTGTGGACCCCGGTCCAATTCTCTTTCTTGAAATACAATCTACTTGCAATACTTGTTTCTACTGTTTTCTCTGCAAACAATCATCTTCCACACAATACGGTTAATCCTTTGTTACAGCAAGCCGGTGAGATTGACAACCTCACTTGTTTCGTTGGGGCAAAGTAGCTTGGTTGTGTTGTGCGGGTTCCACGTTGGCGCCGGAATCTGCGGTGTTGCGCCGCACTACATCCCGCCGCCATCAACCTTCAACGTGCTTCTTGGCTCCTCCTGGTTCGATAAACCTTGGTTTCTTTACGAGGGAAAACTTGCTGCTGTGCGCATCATACCTTCCTCTTGGGGTTGCCCAACGAACGTGTGAAATACACGCCATCAAGCTCTTTTTACGGCGCCGTTGCCGGGGAGATCAAGACACGCTGCAAGGGGAGTCTCCACTTCTCAATCTCTTTACTTTGTTTTTGTCTTGCTTTATTTTATTTACTACTTTGTTTGCTGCACTAAATCAAAATACAAAAAAATTAGTTGCTAGTTTTACTTTATTTGCTATCTTGTTTGCTATATCGAAAACACAAAAAAATTAGTTTACTTGCATTTACTTTATCTAGTTTGCTTTATTTACTATTGCTAAAATGGCCAACGCTGAAAATACTAAGTTGTGTGACTTCACAACCACAAATAATAATGATTTCTTATGCACACCTATTGCTCCACCTGCTACTACAGCAGAATTCTTTGAAATTAAACCTGCTTTATTGAATCTTGTCATGAACAATCAATTTTCTGGAATTAGTTCTGATGATGCTGCTGCCCATCTCAATAATTTTGTTGAACTATGTGAAATGCAAAAATATAAAGATGTAGATGGTGATATTATTAAACTAAAATTGTTCCCTTTCTCATTAAGAGGAAGAGCTAAAGATTGGTTGCTATCTCTGCCTAAGAATAGTATTGATTCATGGACTAAATGCAAGGATGCTTTTATTGGTAGATATTATCCCCCTGCTAAAATTATATCTTTGAGGAGTAGCATAATGAATTTTAAACAATTAGATACTGAACATGTTGCTCAAGCTTGGGAAAGAATGAAATCTACGGTTAAAAATTGCCCAACCCATGGATCGACTACTTGGATGATCATCCAAACCTTCTATGCAGGACTAAATTTTTCTTCGCGGAATTTATTGGATTCAGCTGCTGGAGGTACCTTTATGTCCATCACATTGGGGGCGGCTACAAAACTTCTTGATGATATGATGATAAATTACTCCGAATGGCACACGGAAAGAGCTCCACAAGGTAAGAAGGTAAATTCTGTCGAAGAATCCTCCTCCTTGAGTGATAAAATTGATGCTATTATGTCTATGCTTGCGAATGATAGGACTAATGTTGATCCTAATAATGTTCCGTTAGCTTCATTGGTTGCACAAGAAGAACATGTTGATGTAAACTTCATTAAAAATAATAATTTTAACAACAATGCTTATCGGAACAATTCTAGTAATAACTATAGGCCATATCCTTATAATAATGGCAACGGCTATGGTAATTCTTATGGAAATTCTTACAACAATAATAGGAATTCACCCCCTGGACTTGAAGCCATGCTTAAAGAATTTATTAGTACACAAACTGCCTTTAACAAATCTGTTGAGGAAAAGCTCAATAAAATTGATATTCTTGTTTCTAGAGTTGATAGTCTTGCCTCCGATGTTGATCTTTTGAAATCGAAAGTTATGCCTAATAGGGATATTGAAAATAAAATTGTTACTACAGCAAATGCCATTCAAGTTAGAATTAATGAGAATATAAGATTAATGGCTGAACTGCGTGCTAGGTGGGATAGAGAAGAAAATGAAAAACTAGCTAAAGAGAAAAATATAGCTAAAGTTTGGACTATTACCACCATTAGTAATGATAATGCTACACATGTTGCTGCACCTCCTACTCATACTAATAAAAGAATTGGTGTTAGCAATGTTTCCACTTCTAATGCAAAGCGCGAAAAACTGCACTGAAGCTGCTAAAGCTGCTTGAAACTGCTTGCGATAAAGCTGCTGAAATTTTTTCCAACATTGGGGATGATGATCCCATTGCTTTAGATTATAATGGTTTGAATTTTGATGATTGCCACATCTCTGAAGTTATAAAGTTCTTGCAAAAACTTGCTAAAAGTCCTAATGCTAGTGCTATAAATTTGGCTTTCACGCATCATATTACAAATGCTCTCATAAAAGCTAGAGAAGAGAAACTAGAGCGCGAAGCCTCTATTCCTAAAAAGCTAGAAGATGGTTGGGAGCCCATCATTAAGATGAAGGTTAAAGATTTTGATTGTAATGCTTTATGTGATCTTGGTGCAAGTATTTCTGTTATGCCGAAGAAAATTTATAATATGCTTGACTTGCCACCGCTGAAAAATTGTTATTTGGATGTTAATCTTGCTGATCATTCTACAAAGAAACCTTTGGGTAAAGTTGATAATGTTCGCATTACCGTTAACAATAATCTTGTTCCCGTTGATTTTGTTGTCTTGGATATTGAATGCAATGCATCTTGTCCAATTATATTGGGAAGACCTTTTCTTCGAACTGTTGGTGCTATTATTGATATGAGGGAAGGTAATATAAAATATCAATTTCCTCTCAAGAAAGGTATGGAACACTTCCCTAGAAAGAGAATGAAGGTACCTTATGATTCTATCATTAGAACAAATTATGATGTTGATGCTTCATCTCTCGATGTTACTTGATACACACTTTCTGCGCCTAGCTGAAAGGCGTTAAAGAAAAGCGCTTATGGGAGACAACCCATGTTTTTACCTACAGTACTTTGTTTTTATTTTGTGTCTTGGAAGTTGTTTACTACTGTAGCAACCTCTCCTTATCTTAGTTTTGAGTTTTGTTGTGCCAAGTTAAGCCGTTGATAGAAAAGTAAGTACTAGATTTGGATTACTGCACAGTTCCAGATTTCTTTGCTGTCACGAATCTGAGCCCACTGCCCTGCAGGAAGCTCAGAAAATTATGCCAATTTACGTGCATGATCCTCAGATATGTACGCAACTTTCATTCAATTTGAGCATTTTCATTTGAGCAAGTCTGGTGCCATTTTAAAATTCGTCAATACGAACTGTTCTGTTTTGACAGATTCTGCCTTTTATTTCGCATTGCCTCTTTCGCTATGTTGGATGAATTTCTTTGATCCACTAATGTCCAGTAGCATTATGCAATGTCCAGAAGTGTTAAGAATGAGTGTGTCACCTCTGAATATGTCAATTTATATTGTGCACTAACCCTCTAATGAGTTGTTTCGAGTTTGGTGTGGAGGAAGTTTTCAAGGATCAAGAGAGGAGTATGATGCAACATGATCAAGGAGAGTGAAAGCTCTAAGCTTGGGGATGCACCCGGTGGTTCACCCCTGCATATATTAAGAAGACTCAAGCGTCTAAGCTTGGGGATGCCCAAGGCATCCCCTTCTTCATCAACAAATTATCGGGTTCCTCCCCTGAAACTACATTTTTATTCGGCCACATCTTATGTGCTTTTTCTTGGAGCGTCGTTTTGTTTTTGTTTTTGTTTTGTTTGAATAAAATGGATCCTAGCATTCACTTTATGGGAGAGATACACACTCCGCTGTAGCTTATGGACAAATATGTCCTTGGTTTCTACTCATAGTATTCATGGCGAAGTTTCTCCTTCGTTAAATTGTTATATGGTTGGAATTGGAAAATGATACATGTAGTAAATGCTAAAAATGTTTTGGGTAATGTGATACTTGGCAATTGTTGTGCTCATGTTTAAGCTCTTGCATCATATGCTTTGCACCCATTAATGAAGAAATATATAGAGCATGCTAAAATTTGGTTTGCATATTTGGTTTCTCTAAGGTCTAGATAATTTCTAGTTTTGAGTTTGAACAACAAGGAAGACGGTATAGAGTATTATAATGCTTTCAATATGTCTTTTATGTGAGTTTTGCTGTACTAGTTCATCCTTGTGTTTGCCTCAAACAACCTTGCTAGCCTAAACCTTGTATCGAGAGGGAATACTTCTCATGCATCCAAAATACTTGAGCCAACCACTATGCCATTTGTGTCCACCATACCTACCTATACTACATGGTATTTTCCCGCCATTCCAAAGTAAATTGCTTGAGTGCTACCTTTAAAATTCCATCATTCACTTTTGCAATATATAGCTCATGGGACAAATAGCTTAAAAACTATTGTGGTATTGAATATGTAATTATGCACTTTATCTCTTATTAAGTTGCTTGTTGTGCGATAACCATGTTTGCTGGGAACGCCATCAACTCATTGTTGAATTTCATGTGAGTTGCTATGCATGTTCGTCTTGTACGAAGTAAGGGCGATCTACACTGAGTTGAATGGTTTGAGCATGCATATTGTGAGAGAAGAACATTGGGCCGCTAACTAAAGCCATGTTCCATGGTGGAAGTTTCAGTTTTGGACAAACATCCTCAAATCTCTAATGAGAAAAGAATTAATTGTTGTCAAATGCTTAAAGCATTTAAAGAGGAGTCCATTATCTGTTGTCTATGTTGTCCCGGTATGGATGTCTAAGTTGAGAATAATCAAAAGCGAGAAATCCAAATGCGAGCTTTCTCCTTAGACCTTTGTACGGGCGGCATAGAGGTACCCCTTTGTGATACTTGGTTAAAGCATATGTATTGCGGTGATAATCCAGGTAGTCCAAGCTAATTAGGACAAGGTGCGAGCACTATTAGTACACTATGCATGAGGCTTGCAACTTATAAGATATAATTTACATGATGCATATGCTTTATTACTACCGTTGACAAAATTGTTTCATGTTTTCAAAATCAAAGCTCTAGCACAAATACAGCAATCGATGCTTTTCCTCTATGAGGACCATTCTTTTACTTTTATGTTGAGTCAGTTCACCTATTTCTATCCACCTCAAGAAGCAAACACTTGTGTGAACTGTGCATTGATTCCTACATACTTGCTTATTGCACTTATTATATTACTCTATGTTGACAATATCCATGAGATATACATGTTACAAGTTGAAAGCAACCGCTGAAACTTAATCTTCTTTTGTGTTGTTTCAATACCTTTACTTCGAATTATTGCTTTATGAGTTAACTCTTATGCAAGACTTATTGATGCTTGTCTTGAAATGCTATTCATGAAAAGTCTTTGCTTTATGATTCACTTGTTTACTCATGTCATACACATTGTTTTGATCGCTGCATTCTCTACATATGCTTTACAAATAGTATGATCAAGTTTATGATGGCATGTCACTCCGAAATTATCTTTGTTATCGTTTTACCTGCTCGGGACGAGCGAGAACTAAGCTTGGGGATGCTGATACGTCTCCAACGTATCGATAATTTCTTGTGTTCCATGCCACATTATTGATGTTATCTACATGTTTTATGCACACTTTATGTCATATTCGTGCATTTTACGGAACTAACCTATTAACAAGATGCCGAAGTGCCGATTCTTTGTTTTCGCTGTTTTTGGTTTCAGAAATCCTAGTAAAGAAATATTCTCGGAATTGGACGAAATTAAAGCCCGGAGGCCTATTTTCTCACGAAGCTTCCGGAAGTCCGAAGGAGAGACGAAGAGGGGCCACGGGGTGGCCAAACCCTAGGGCGGCGCGGCCCCACCCCTGGCCGCGCCGGCCTGTGGTTTGGGCCCCCGTGCCGCCTCTTGACCTGCCCTTCCGCCTACAAATAGCCTCCGTGACGAAACCCCCGATGCCGAGAGCCACGATACGGAAAACATTGCCGAGACGCCGTCGCCGCCGATCCCATCTCGGGGGATCCTGGAGATCGCCTCCGGCACCCTGCCGGAGAGGGGATTCATCTCCCGGAGGACTCTACACCGCCATGGTCGCCTCCGGAGTGATGAGTGAGTAGTCTACCCCTGGACTATGGGTCCATAGCAGTAGCTAGATGGTTGTCTTCTCCCCATTGTGCTATCATTGTCGGATCTTGTGAGCTGCCTATCATGATCAAGATCATCTATATGTAATTCTATATGTTGCGTTTGTTGGGATCCGATGAATAGAGAATACTTGTTATGTTGATTATCAAAGTTATGCTTATGTGTTGTTTATGATCTTGCATGCTCTCCGTTATTAGTAGATGCTCCGGCCAAGTAGATGCTTTTAACTCCAAGAGGGAGTACTTATGCTCGATAGTGGGTTCATGCCTGCATTGACACACAGGACGATGACGAGAAAGTTCTAAGGTTGTGTTGTGCTTGTTGCCACTAGGGATAAAACATTGATGCTATGTCTAAGGATGTAGTTGTTGATTACATTACGCACCATACTTAATGCAATTGTCTCGTTGCTTTGCAACTTAATACTTGGAGGGGTTCGGATGATAACTCTGAAGGTGGACTTTTTAGGCATAGATGCGGTTGGATGGCGGTCTATGTACTTTGTCGTAATGCCCAATTAAATCTCACTATACTCATCATGATATGTATGTGCATTGTCATGCTCTCTTTATTTGTCAATTGCCCAACTGTAATTTGTTCACCCAACATGCTTGTTCGTCTTATGGGAGAGACACCTCTAGTGAACTGTGGACCCCGGTCCAATTCTCTTTACTGAAATACAATCTACTTGCAATACTTGTTTCTACTTGTTTTCTCTGCAAACAATCATCTTCCACACAATACGGTTAATCCTTTGTTACAGCAAGCCGGTGAGATTGACAACCTCACTCGTTTCGTTGGGGCAAAGTAGCTTGGTTGTGTTGTGCAGGTTCCACGTTGGCGCCGGAATCTCCGGTGTTGCGCCGCACTACATCCCGCCGCCATCAACCTTCAACGTGCTTCTTGGCTCCTCCTGGTTCGATAAACCTTGGTTTCTTTCTGAGGGAAAACTTGCTGCTGTGCGCATCATACCTTCCTCTTGGGGTTGCCCAACGAACGTGTGAAATACACGCCATCAGCATCCCCAAGCTTTGACGCTTGTACCTCTTGGATATTTCTTGGGGTGCAGGGGCATCCCCGATCTTTAGATTTTTTCCATTCTTCATCTCGTTACATCATTCTTCTCTCCCTACACTTGAAAACTTCCTTCATACAAAACTTACACAATTCTTTTTTAGCAGCATTAGTACTATCAAAATAAACAAATCCACTTGGGTTCAGTTCTAACATATATCAAACTCCTATTAAATCATTAGCTACTGTAGCAACTGATCAAAAAAACTCTTTGATCAAAAGAACTAAAAAAGAAAGAGATTAAGAGGCAAATGCAAATAGTGGCAGAAATCTGTTAAAACAAAATAGCAGGTAAAGATCGATTTTTTCGAAAATCCTCTGTTGCTCATCTCGAAAAGTGGTCAACTAACGAAAGTTAGATAATAACCTGGGGCATATGCATAAAAATGGCAGCTCAAAATTCCACTTTGGCTATTTTTACAAAATTTTACGATGACAACACAGAATCTTTTTTTAGGACAGCAACTTCCCAAATCTTACTTTCTTCCTATTAGAGGCTATTCTTGGCACAAGAACGAAATAAAAATGATAAGAGGAGGTCATTACAGAGATAATAACTTCCAAGACTCAACAAAAAGAAAAATTACAGAAAATAAACATGGACTATCTCCCAAGAGTGCTTTTCTTTAACGCCTTTCAGCTAGGAGCAGAAAAAGAGCTAGCATCAAGTATTATCAAGTGAAGAGGATCAATTACTTCCTCTAACACACAACTTGTCAAAATAGGCTTTTTAGATACCCCTGGAGATGATTCAACATGTAAACCACTCTTAGTTGTACTAAAAGTTTTATCAATTTTAAACATATTATAGGGTTTTGGTTTAGGTGCCTTGGAAACATACATAATTTTTTCTCTTTTCCCACAAAAGCTTTCTCCTTCTTAAACCCAAGAGAGGAAAAGGTTGAACTTAAAGTTTCCATAACCTCCTCTAATTTACCAATCCTAAGGTTTATACTATCATGGGTATTGCTAGCTTCTAAAACAGTCATTCTTTTATTGATACTTTCTATTGATTCATTAATTTGGCTAGCATTATCAAGGCAATTTGGCAAACTTTTCTCTAGAGAGCTTAGTCTTTCTATAACATCTTCCAAAGTGATCTCAGTTTTAACAACATTAGTAGGTGGGATTCCTACCAAGCTTTCAATTAAATTGCAGGCTTCCAAAGCGGGAGTACCCAAAAAATTACCCCCCGTGAGAGTATCCAAAACATATCTATTCTAGCTAGATAAACCAACATAAAAATTTCTAACAAGGATCATGGTAGAACATTTTTTAGTACATCTATGATGAGAATTACTTATTCTATATCAAGCATCTTTCAAACTTTCTCCCCCTTGTTGCTTAAAAGAACGAACCTCAACTTCACGAATACTCATTTTAGAAAAATTAAAACTAAGCAACAGAAATAACATCAATAATCGAAACTAGTTTTTTGTGTTTTTTATATAAAGAAGCAAACAAAACAAAATAAAGTAAACTAAGCAAAACTATAACAAAGTAAAGAGATCGGAGATGAGAGACTCCCCTTGCAGAAATCCTCTTTCCCCCGGCAACGGCGCCATAAAAATCCTTGACGGTGCTTGATGGAAGCGGTTGGAGAACCCCAAGAGGAAGGTGTGATGAGCACAGCGGCAAGTTTTTTCCTTAGTAAGAAACCAAGGTTTAATCGACTAGTATGAGAAAGGCGTGACTTCTGAAGGTGTTGTTGGCTGAATATTGGCAGGGTGCACTACCGGCGTCAGCAACAACGTGGAACCTCCACACAACACAACCAAAATACTTTTCCACAACTTACAGTAAGGTTGTCAATCTCACCGGTTTCGCTGAACACAAAGGATTAAATGTATCGAGTGGAAGGACATGTTTGCAATAATTAAAGAGAACAGAGCTTGCAGTAAGTAAACAGAGCAGGATTGCAGTGGTTGAATTTATCAGTGTAAAGGAAAGGACCGGGTTCTACAGTTCACTAGAGGTGTCTCTCCATAAGGATAAATAACATGTCGGGTGAACAAATTACCTGGGCAATTGATAGAATATCGACCATACATGACAAGATGATTACTATGAAATTCCTTTGGGCATTACAATATAATACATAGACCGTAATCCAACTGCGTCTATGACTAATAATCCACCTTCCGGTTATCGTCTAAACCCCTTCAAGTATTAAGTTGCAAGCAACAAATTATCGCATTAAGCAATGTGTGTAAAGTAAACAATAGAATTACCCTTAGATAAAACATTGTTGTTTTCTCCCTAGTAGTAACAACACATCTACAATCTTAGAAGTTATTGTCACTCTTCCAGAAAACTAGAGGCATGAACCTACTATCGAGCATAAATACCCCCTCTTGGAGTCACAAACATCTACTTGGCCAGAGTATCTACTAGCAACTGAGAGCATGCAAGATCACAAATAAAATATGACAAGAATATATAATCTGTCAACACCCAGATTTTTAAGTCCAGATTCCTATTATGCCATTCATCGCAATCCCAGGAATATTGTTTTTGCGAGACATAATAGATTGATATCACAGAACATCATTCATTACAACACCATAATAGTATTACATCAAAAAGGATCACATGATCCAGTCTCATTACAACACTTGATCTAAGGATCAATACATAACACATAGCGGGAATACGTAGTAGGGGTCCATCTGTTCCACAGGCAACTGTTGACGTCAGGAGTAGTCCTAGTTGTCGTAGACGTCCTGCTGTCCTTCATCCTGGTACTGGGGCTCATCTTCATAGTCTGGCCATTTGAATAGCCACGGACACGGCCATGAGTACTCTAAAGTACTCGCAAACTAATACTAGTGTAAGTACTATCAATTATATCAATGGAGTTCTAAGCTCTAGGTTCATTTGCATAAAGCCAGTTTTATTTCATAAGCATTTAGTAAACAGGACTCCTTATTTGCCTAACTTAACTCAAGTGGGAACATTAGTGTCATTCCCACAACTCTGTTGTGATTCAAAGTCAAGGTCACCGTTCAAACTCAAGTCACAAGTCACCCTTCATATTTTGGAAAAGTTCTGATGACGGAACAGTATGGCCTTTCCAACTGTCCATGACCGTGGACGCGGCTATTCGAATAGGTTTACACTCTGCAGAGGTTGTACACTTGTGCCACAACAATTGCAATAGTCCGTCAGGGGTAACTGGCCCTGATTTATCGCACTTAGTGCGCGAACTACCAATCATAACCTTTCATTTACATATCCTAGTATAGGCACCTCTCCCCATGAGCTTGGCCTCCCGGTGAGAGCAAACCGCCAACCCGGGAACTGCACAGGGCTTGGGTAGGACATTCACCTCATTTCACGTCATTTCACTTTCAATGGAGGCAGCCTCGGCATAACCCCTATGACGCTTGTTCGGAGGGAACCCATACTAAAATACATAAGTTTCCAGTTAAGCCTTACCCAGATTCAGGTATTGTGGGGGTACTTGAAATTGGAATGGTATCGCATCCGAACCCAACCATCAGTTTTTGGTAAATTTCACCAAGTCATTCACAAGTAACATTCACCATCAAAATCTTTCAGTAGAATGACTCATCATTCCAATGTTTTCAAAGTCATTGGTTTTCACATGTTCCCATCTAAAGTAGTCACTTTTAGTTTTAGTGCTAGCAACTAGTCATGAGGGGTACTAATTAACTTGTAGCTCTCTAGGCTAAGTGTGATGCTCTTGTACTACTCCATAACTAGACCAAGTGAATCATGAATCAAAAATAAACTTTGATAAACCAAATCAAAAACTTGTAAGGTAAAACTTGGGATGGGATCATTAAGCATAAAGTAGAAGGTAATGGTGCCTTGCTCTTGTGGAGCTTTACACTAGGGCACTTGCAAGAATATTAGCTTGCCTTGATTGGGGTAGTGATCAAAGTTTTCTTCTTCCTCTTGGTAGAAAACCTCCTCCTCTTGATAGTCTCCGGTACTAGCGTCTATAAACGAAATACGAGGATACAATCACCAAAGAATACTTAAGTAGATTAGTTAGCCTTAATGGCTCACTTAAGATGATCTAGCATCATCATCTACATTACTCAACATTAGACTAGGGTTTCTTTATTAGGGTTTAGAAAACAACTCTTCTTATTGAAATAGAGATTAGGGTTTCAGTTTAGTTTGGAGAAATAAATTCCTCTTATTGAATCTTCTTAAGATTTAATCTCCTCAATTCATCAATGTGAGATCATGTTGACCAAGGTCAATACTTCACATTTATCATTTGAGAAAAATGATTTAACTGAGATTCATCATCCCATGTAATTTAAATACTATTTTCATTTAAGATCCCCAAGTGAGCAAGTATGAGACCATGCATCAAGGGTCATCACATTACTTTACCTTACTTGGGAAAATGATTTAAATGAGGTGCTACACCTTGATACGTCTCCAATGTATCTATAATTTCTTATGTTCCATGCTAGTTTTATGACAATACCTACATGTCTTATTCATACTTTATATCATTTTTATGCATTTTCCGGGACTAACCTATTAACAAGATGCCAAAGCGCCAGTCCTGTTTTCTGCTGTTTTTGGTTTCAGAAATTCTACACAGGAAATATTCTCGGAATTGGACCCAACGAAGACAGAAGTCAATATTTTACCGAGACGGACCCAGAGAGCCAGAGAAGGGCCAGAGGAGGGCCAAGGGGCTCCCACACCATAGGGGGGCGCGGCCCCACCCCTGGCTGCGCCGCCATGTGGGGTGAGACCCTCGGGACTCCTCCGACACTGCCCTTCCGCCTTTATATTCTCCCAGATGCGAAAACCCTAAAGAGATCAGTCAAAATTCCACGAAAAATTACGTAGCCGCCGCCATCGTGAAGCCAAGTTCGGGGGACAGAAGTCTCTGTTCTGGCACGCCGCCGGGACGGGTAAGTGCCCCCGGAATCCATCTCCATCGACTCCATCGCCATCTTCATCGCTGTTGTTGTCTCCCATGATGAGGGGGGAGTAGTTCTCCCCCGAGGCTGAGGGCTCTACCGGTATCCATGTGGTTCATCTCTCTCCCATGGTGTGATCTTTATGTGATCATGAGCTTTGTGATCTAGTTGAATATGTAGATGTTACTCTTGTCTATTACGTACTCTAGAGGTTACTTTAATATGAACTCCGGATTCACTCTCCACGGTGTGATGGTGACAGTGTGCGCATCGTGTGTGATTCCTTTATGACATTGTGGAGCTTGTTTACTCCGGCTTGAGGTGTGCTTTTGCAGCCCTACACAATGAATGGTGTTTGTTTCTAAGCAAGAGAGTGTTTGAGAGTAGCATTTATTTATTCAATTATGTGATCATTGTTGAGAGTGTCCACTAGTGAAAGTATGATCCCTAGGCCTTGTTTCTAAGCATTGAAACACCGTTTCCAACAAGTTCTGCTACATGTTCGCTTGCTGCCATCTTTACTTCAGATTGCAATTACTACTTATAATCATCCATATTACTTGTATTTCACTATCTCTTTGCCAAACTAGTGCACCTATACATCTGACAAGTGTATTAGGTGTGTTGGGGACACAAGAGACTTCTTGTATCTTAATTGCAGGGTTGCTTGAGAGGGATATCTTTGACCTCTACCTCCCTGAGTTCGATAAACCTTGGGTGATTCACTTAAGGGATACTTGCTGTTGTTCTACAAACCTCTCCTCTTGGAGGCTCAACACTGTCTACAGGATAGAAGCGTGCGTAGACATCAAGCTATTTTCTGGCACCGTTGCCGGGGAGGTAAGGTAAAAGGTATTCACATCCTCCGACTACTAAGCTATTTCCTAGCACTGTTGCCGGTGTGTGAGTGCTCGAAGCTATTTCCTTTAGATCCTACAATTATATCTTTTTGTTTCTTGTTTTTATTTCACTAGTTAGGCTTAATGGAAAACAACAAAAATATTAGAGATCTTTATAGTATTTATCTTGAGTTGGGACATGAGGTGTTTGCAGAGAAAATTAAAAAACCTATGGAACTTTATATGCATGCTAATGGCAATGTTATTAGTATGAATGCTTTGAACACCATTATTGCTAATGCTATGGAAAATTCTAAGCTTGGGGAAGCTGGTTTTGATGAGCATGATATTTTTAGTCCCCCAAGCATGGAGGAGAAAATTTACTTTGATGATACTTTACCTCCTATATATGATGATTACAATGATGACTATCATATTTTCAGTCCACCTACTATTGAGGAGAAAATTAATTATGATTACAATATGCCTCCTATGTATGATGATTATGGTGATGAGAATAATAATGATAGCTATTTTATTGAATTTGCTCCCACTACAATTAATAGTAATGACTATGCTTATGTGGAGAGTAATAATTTTATGCATGTAGCTAATGATAAGAATGTTTCATGTGATAGTTATATTGTTGAGTTTGTTCATGATGCTACTGAAAATCTTTATGAGAGAGGACAATATGGTTGTAGGGATTTTCATGTTACTAAAACACCTCTCTTTTTGCTGAAAATCTTGAAGTTGCGCTTGTCTTGTTTTCCTATGCTTATTGCATTATGCTTACATGACTTGTTTATTTACAAGATTCCTTTTTATAGGAAGTGGGTTAGACTTAAAAGTGTTTCTTATTTGCTTTTGATGCTCTCGTTTGCTTCAACTCTTATTTCTTGCGAGAGCATCATTAAAATTCCTGAGCCCATCTTAATGGCTATAAAGAAAGCACTTCTTGGGAGATAACCCATGTTTTTATTTTGCTACTGTTTTGTTGTGTCTTGGAAGTTGTTACTACTGTAGCAACCTCTCCTTATCATGTTTATTTCGTTGTTGTGCCAAGTAAAGTCTTTGATAAAAAGTTGGTACTAGATTTGGATTTCTGCGCAGAAACATATTTTTAGCTGTCACGAATTTGAGTTGTTCTCTCTGTAGGAAAATCGTAAAATCTTGAAAAAATTCGTGAGTAATCCTCAGATATGTACGCAACTTTCATTCAATTTGAGCTTTTTCATCTGAGCATGTTAAATGCCTCGAAAAAATTCTTCTTTACGGACTGTTCTGTTTTGACAGATTCTGCCTTTTATTTCGCATTGCCTCTTTTACTGTGTTTGAGTGGGTTTCTTTGCTCCATTAAATTTCAGTAACCTTGGGTAATGTCCAGAAGTGTTGGGAATGATTGTGTCCTTGCTGAACATGTGAGTTTTTGATTATGCAATAACCCTCTAATGAGATTGTTTTGAGTCTGGTGTGAAGGAAGTTTTCAAGGATCAAGAGAGGAGGATGATATAATATGATCAAGAAGAGTGAAAAGTCTAAGCTTGGGGATGCCCCCGTGGTTCATCCCTGCATATTTCAAGAAGACTCAAGCGTCTAAGCTTGGGGATGCCCAAGGCATCCCCTTCTTCATCAACAACTTATCAGGTCACCTCTAGTGAAACTATATTTTAATTCCGTCACATCTTATGTGCTTTACTCTGAGCATCTGTGTGCTTTTATTTTCGTTTTGTTATCTTAGTTCTTTCAATAAATTGGATCTTATCTATTTTGTTTGGGAGAGAGACACGCTCCGCTTTTTCATTTGAATACTCCTATTCTTCACTTATATTTGTTGAGTATTCGGTTTTCGCACTGTGTAGCTTCTAGCTCTTGGTTTTCATGTATCTCTTGTTCAGAGCTATTAGTTATTTTATAGAAAGTACTCTCTTACTTCACTTATATTTGTTTTGAGACTTTCTTGCTATTTGGTTGGAAACAGAAAATGCTTCATGTGGTAGTTGGTATATTGTCTTGAATAATTTGATATTTGGCAATTGTTTTGAGCTCTCAAGTAGATCATGTTTAATCTCTTGCATCATGTAGTTTAAACATATTAGTGGAGAACTACCGTAGATCTTGTTGAAATTTGGTTTGCATGATTGGTCTCTCTAAAGTCTAGATATTTTCTGGTAAAAGTGTTTGAGCAACAAGGAAGACAGTGTAGAGTCTTATAATGCTTGCAATATGTTCTTATGTAAGTTTTGATGTACCGGTTCATACTTGTGTTTGCTTCAAACAACCTTGCTAGCCAAAGCCTTGTACTGAGAGGGAATGCTTCTCGTGCATCCAAAACCTTGAGCCAAAAACTATGCCATGTGTGTCCACCATAACTACCTACTATGTGGTATTTTTCTGCCATTCCAAGTAAATACTTCATGTGCTACCTTTAAACAATTCAAAAGTTATTATATCTTATTTGTGTCAATGTTTTATAGCTCATGAGGAAGTATGTGGTGTTTTATCTTTCAATCTTGTTGGGAAGACTTTCACCAATGGACTAGTGGCACATCCGCTTATCCAATAATTTTGCAAAAAGAGCTGGCAACGGGGTTCCCAGCCCCAATTAATTAACTTTCATTAATAATTCTCTTCACATGTTTTGCCCTGATTCATTAGTAAGCAACTTAATTTTGCAAATAGACACTCCTCCATGGTATGTGAAATGTTGGAAGGCACCCGAGGATTCGGTTAGCCATGGCTTGTGAAAGAAAAAGGTTGGGAGGAGTGTCATCCATAATAAAACTAAAGTACATGTGTAAACAAAAGAGAAGAGGGATGATCTACCTTGCTGGTAGACATAACGTCCTTCATGGGAGCCGCTCTTTGAAAGTCTGTTTGACAAGGTGGTTAGAGTGCCCACTACCATTCGTTGACAACAACAAACACCTCTCAAAACTTTACTTTTATGCTCTCTATATGATTTCAAAACTTGAAAATCTCTAGCACATGATTTAATCCCTGCTTCCCTCTGCGAAGGGCCTTTCTTTTACTTTATGTTGAGTCGGTTTACCTACTTCTTTCTATCTTAGAAGCAAACACTTGTGTCAACTGTGTGCATTGATTCTTACATGCTTGCTTATTGCACTCATCATATTACTTTGTGTTGACAATTATCCATGAGATATACATGTTGAAAGTTGAAAGCAATTGCTGAAACTTAAATCTTCCTTTGTGTTGCTTCGAAACCTTCTATTAAGAATCTATTGCTTTATGAGTTAACTCTTATGCAAGACTTTTTGATGCTTGTCTTGAAAGTACTATTCATGAAAAGTCTTTGCTATATGATTCAGTTGTTTAGTCATTATCATTTTGTTAGCAAACTATAGACCATTGCTTTGAGTCACTTCATTCATCTCATATGCTTTACAATAGTATTGATCAAGATTATGTTGGTAGCATGTCACTTCAGAAATTATTCTTTTTACCGTTTACCTACTCGAGGGCGAGTAGGAACTAAGCTTGGGGATGCTTGATACGTCTCCAACGTATCTATAATTTCTTATGTTTCATGCTAGTTTTATGACAATACCTACATGTTTCATTCATACTTTATATCTTTGTTATGCATTTTCCGGGACTAACCTATTAACAAGATGCCGAAGCGCCAGTTCCTGTTTTCTGGTGTTTTTGGTTTCAGAAATTCTACACAGGAAATATTCTCGGAATTGGACCCCATGAAGACAGAAGTCAATATTTTACCGAGACGGACCCAGAGAGCCAGAGAAGGGCCAGAGGAGGGCCAAGGGGCGCCCACACCATAGGGGGCGCGGCCCCACCCCTGGCCGCGCCGCCATGTGGGGTGGGCCCCTCGGGACTCCTCCAACGCTGCCCTTCCGTCTATATATTCTCCCAGATGCGAAAACCCTAAAGAGATCAGTCAAAATTCCACGAAAAGTTACGTTGCCGCCGCCATCGCGAAGCCAAGTTCGGGGGACAGAAGTCTCTGTTCCGGCACGCCGCCGGGACGGGGAAGTGCCCCCGGAATCCATCTCCATCGACTCCATCGCCATCTTCATCGCCGTTGCTGTCTCCCATGATGAGGAGGGAGTAGTTCTCCCCTGAGGCTGAGGGCTGTACCGGTATCTTTGTGGTTCATCTCTCTCTCCCATGGTGTGATCTTTATGTGATCATGAGCTTTGTGATCTAGTTGAATATGTAGATGTTACTCTTGTCTATTATGCACTCTAGAGGTTACTTTCATATGAACTCTGGGTTCACTCTCCACGGTGTGATGCTGACAGTGTGCGCATCGTGTGTGATTCCTTTATGACATTGTGGAGCTTGTTTACTCCGGCTTGAGGTGTGCTTTTGCAGCCCTACACAATGAATGGTGTTTGTTATCCAACAAGAGAGTGTTTGAGAGTAGCATTTATTTATTCAATTATGTGATCATTGTTGAGAGTGTCCACTAGTGAAAGTATGGTCCCTAGGCCTTGTTTCTAAGCATTGAAACACCGTTTCCAACAAGTTCTGCTACATGTTCGCTTGCTGCCATCTTTACTTCAGATTGCAATTACTACTTATAATCATCCATATTACTTGTATTTCACTATCTCTTCGCCGAACTAGTGCACCTATACATCTGACAAGTGTATTAGGTGTGTTGGGGACACAAGAGACTTCTTATATCTTAATTGCAGGGTTGCTTGAGAGGGATATCTTTGACCTCTACCTCCCTGAGTTCTATAAACCTTGGGTCATTCACTTAAGGGAAACTTGCTGCTGTTCTACAAACCTCTGCGCTTGGAGGCCCAACACTGTCTACAGGAATAGAAGCGTGCGTAGACATCACACCTCATAGAGTTAAAATCTTAAATTTGAGAATAATTTAAATGGGCTAGTATTGACTACATAGCCAATTTTTGATTCTAGCCCATGATCATATACAGTACCCCTATCATATTTTTGCACAATCACTTAGAGACTTGGAAATGTGAAATATAGCAATTGGATTCACTTCAAAACTCATTATGGTTGATTTTATAAATTTATTTGAAATCTGAAAACTCTCTGTCTTATTATTTTAACTATTCAAAATCTACAACAGATAATGATTTGAATCTAGTGTGGTTGGATAGAGCTTTTCATAAGCTTTCCAACAATATAAATTTCATCAAATTTGGTTGAGAAGATTTGAAGTTATTTGATTTTGAATAAGGCATCTGCAAACAATTTCATTTAAAATCCTAAATTTGAATTCAAAGGATTGGGCTTGCGCGGGAAAGGAACATGGGCCAGAGAGAGGGGAAAAGGGTTGGGCCCGCCCAGCTAGCATGTCTCGCACGCAGCGGGCCGCCTAATAGGTGGGGCCCAAGCGTCAGTGAGGTTTAAACGCCGAAGCGGTAAGCTCTGATTTGGACCGTAGGATTAAAAGATGATCTAACGACGCACAGTCATCTCCTACGTCGACGAGAGGCAGGACTGGCACGGCGAGGGTTTGGGTCCGGCGGCTCACCTGAGCTCCGGCGAGGGGTTGGCGAGGTGCAGGAGCAGGTTGTCGAGGATGGGGAAGCGGCTGGTACAGACGGCGGCTCCAGAGGTGGCGGCAATCGTCGGCTTCTTCTGCAGCACTGCCGCAGGCTCCGGCGACAAATTGGGTGGCTACCGGCGATGATGTGGAGGAGCAAGGTGTGGAGAAGGTCGAGAAGAAGATGGGGAGCAAAATGGTGTGGAGAAATCGTCCATGGAGGGCTGGTATTTATAGGGTGGAGGGGTGCTGCGGGGGTGTGCGTCGGGTCGACCATGGCACGGCGTCTCTGAGGCGCGAAGAGGCAAGGCGAGGTGCTCGTGAGGTTGGCGACATCATGGCGGTACTGGTGAGCGTGACTGCACGGCGAAAGATGGTCTGAGGCGTGCGGGCGAGGTCGCCGTCCTTGCGGTACCGTGGCAGAGGACTTTGATCATGGCGACGACAACTGCGCATGCGCGTGCATGTGAGAGTGTCTAGGAGCATCCTGGTGGTGTGTTGAGTGAGCACGCGATAGGAGAGGGTGAGGGGAGGACGACGGCGACAAGGCGACGCAGTGTACTGGCGCGTCCAGAGACGTGCCAGTGCACGCTCTGGCGCGTCTGGTCGTGGTGATCACGCCGTGTCGAGGGAAATGTCGTGCATGATTTGGCTTGGGATCATGTCTGGCATGCTTTGCAGAGATAGGGAAGCTAGTTTGGCAAGGTGAGCGAGAGAGGAGAGGACCAGAGTAGGTTTTGGACATGGTGGTGAGCATAGGGGTTGACATGGTGTGACAAGGGCGTGCAGGGCTTCTCCTGGGGTCAAACCTGGCATGGTGATGATTTATGATGTGAGGGGAGCTTATTTGACAAGGTTAGAAGGACAGGAGAGGGAGGATGACATGGGTTGGCATGGTGATGTCTATGTCAATGGCATGGCTTGGCATGGTCCTCTTTGCATGATTTCTTTAGTATTTTTGTGCTGCAAGATTGAGTGTGGTGAGGTGAGTGTGTTTGACATGGGGAGCATGGTTGGAGAGGGCTAGAGGGTACACCATTGATTAAAGTGAAAAGTGTATGTGGCTCATGCATTGTCTTTGGCATGATTTGGTGTGATGATGAGCATACAAGGTTAGGTCATTTCATTGAGGTGCCTTTAGGGTACAAATGTACTATCAAGGAGGACAAGAGAGAGAGAGGGTAAAAAGCAAAAAGGGGTGGGTAAAGTGACTTGTACCTCCATTTCACTTTATGTGTATTTCCCATGTCTCATGCAATTGTCCCACTTGTGTATAATTTTGGCCAAATTTCTGCATGGATGTCTTCTATATGATGTTGGGTAACAATGTGTGCCATTGGTTTGAAATTTGGAGAGGTTTGGTGAAATTTCTAAAAAGTGGGGGAATCTAGAATCTGTTTCAACATAGCATCTTGGCTTGACTATTTGGAGCAATGGTCAATGATCTAGTCAAGGTGGTCAACACCAAAGTTGTTCATCTTGATGAGGTATTGGATGAGGTGCAAATATTTGGCAGGGTTTGGTTTACGAATCTCTTACTAAAAGGGCTCAAAGTAGGGTACTTGTTAAAAGTGGCACATGTGACCATCATCACAAGCAATTTGGAAATTGCATTTCTTTGATTTTTGATTTAATTTTTCTTGACCCAAAAGATGTTGTTGAGTGTTGAAATGGTATATAGGAGTGATCCAACCATTCACACCAAGTCTTAGGGTCAATTCTCAAATTCCTATTTTGGCCATTTACTCTCATATACCCCTATGTATAGTTTTATTTTCTTTTTATTTCTTTTTGTTTCACCTTGGATTTGATTTGTTAAGTACTAGATAATGTTGATTAATGTTTTCAAATCATCTAATCAAGGTAGAAGGGTCTAGGTTAAAGTTTTACAAAAATAGCCATGGGCACAAATGTAAGGGTATTTGCATCTTCTCTTTTTCTTATTTATTCCTCTTTGAATTAGATGGGCATGGTTTAGGGTTTTAAGATCATGTTCAAAACAATAATTAAAAAATCAAGGCAAAGATCAACTCATACATGCATGAGCACTATGCATCTTGACTTATATAAAAAAAAGTTTTTGTTGGTTCCAAATTTTGAAATCAGGAAATTCATTTTCTTCTTTGTTTGAAAATTTGGGATGTTACATAATAGATCTCAACATTGTATTCAATATTGATCGGATCCTAGCAAACACAACTTGTAGCATTACATAAGGATGATCTTGGTCATGTAGGGCAGCTTACAAGATCTAAACATGAGGCACAAATTGAAGAAGACAACCATCTAGCTAATGCTATGAACCCATAGTCCAGGGATGAACTACTCACACATCACTTCGGAGGCGGGCATGGCGATGTGGATGCCTCCGGCGATGATTTCCCCCTCCGGCAAGGTGCCAGGAAGAGCTTTAGAACCCTCCCGAGCTAGGGTCTGCTATGGCGGCCACGACAGAACTTTTCGTGGATGGAGGCTCGGGTGTTCAATGTTTGCCCGAGATCGAGATTAAATAGGCGGAGGGGCGATGTCGGTGGAGCCTAAGGTGGCCCACACCACCCCTAGGCGCGGGCCAGGGCCAGGTCGCGCCTAGGGCTGGCGTGGCTGCCCTGCTGCCCCCCTGGACTCCCCTCTAGAATCTGTCTTCGCTGCGGAAAAATATTGACTTCGGCGTTTGTTTCATCCAATTCCGAGAATATTTCCTGTACAACTTTTCTGAAATACAAAACAGCAGAAAACAGGGAACTGGCACTGTGGCATCTTGTTAATAGGTTAGTGCCGGAAAATGTATAAAAGTGCAACGAAGTATGAGAAAAACATATATAAATTGGTGTAAAACAAGCATAGAGTCATCAAAAATTATAGATACGTTTGAGATGTATTAGTCTTCGGTGCCTTCACCTCCTCCATGAGTATCAACCCCTCCTTCAAGGTCAAGGTCTTCAGTGGAGCCACCACGGAGCTAAGGTAGTGGTTCACCACGCCCATCTCCTTGGAGCTTGACATGATAAAAAAAAAAGCTGAAACTTCTTGACAAGAAATATAAGTTCCGCTCAAAAAGACTCGATGCAAGATTAGATTGGCAGAGGGGGTATGTATTGATGGGTTTTAGGTAAAAACGAATAGTTTGAGTCGAAAACGAGGCAAAAAGGAAGTCTGAGGTGCGAACAGGCATGGGTGGTGCGGCTAGAGAGTCGGGCCGCGCCACATGGCCTCTTTCGCTCCTCGTGACTCTGTTTCACCCAAATCTTTTGCAAATCTTCCTTATTTTGCAAAAAAGTAACTACCCTAAAATATGAAAAGGTTATGAGATTGCTACGTACCAGATTTTGACTTTTACTGGTTTCCGGTGTCTGGCAGAAGAAAATTTTTGGAGATGATATCTTCTGGAGCCCAGAGATGTAACTCCTCCACGTTCCCAATGATGTATTCTCCTGCAATATAATGTTTAAGACGTTATCCATTAACAACATGAGGCTTACCCTTATAATATCCATGGAGACGGATGGCTTTGGATGATACACCTCCTGCACAACCAATGGACCTCGCCATCTTGATGCTAGTTTACCTGCAGAGAACTTGAAACGAGAGTTTAACAATAACACTTCATCTCCTACTTTGAATTCCTTTCTCTTTATCCTTCTATCATGCCAGATTTTAACCTTTTCTTTAAACAACCTCGCACTTTCATAAGCTTCATTTCTCCATTCATCTAGTAAGTTTATGTCTAGGTTTCTCTTTTCTCTCGCAGTTTTAAAATCAAAGTTAAGTTCCTTAACAGCCACCTAGCATTGTGTTCTAATTCTACAGGTAAATGGCAAGCTTTTCTATAGACCATTTTATAAGGAGACATTTTCATAGGATTTTTTAAATCAGTTCTATAAGCCCATAATTCTTCATTAATTTTAGTTGGCCAATCAGACTGGAACTTATTAACTGTCTTTTCCAATATAAGTTTTAATTCCCTATTGCTCAATTCAACTTGACCACTAGTTTGTGGGTGATATGGAGATGCTACTCTATTATTAACACCATATTTAGCCAAGATTTTTCTAAAAACTTGATGAATAAAGTGAGAACCACCATTAGTAATTCAAAATATAGGTACTCCAAACCTGGGGAGAATGGTGTCCTTCAACATATTCATTGCAGTAGCATGGTCAGCACTCTTTGCCCGAATTTCTTTCACCCACTTAGTAAGATAATCCACTGCAACCAAAATGTGAGTATGTTGTGTTTTGGAGGCAGGTAATGGCCCCATAAGTCAAATCCCCACACATAAAATGGTTCAAGAGGTAATGTATAATTCATAGGCATTTCATTTCTCTTACTAATGTTACCAACCGTTGACATTTATCAGAACCTTTAACATAAGTAGCACAATCTTTAAATAAAGTAGGATAATAAAAACCAGATTGCAATACCTTTGCAGCTGTGCGGTCTCCCGCCTGGTGACCTCCATAAGGACTGTCATGGCAGTTTTTTATAATACTCTGTTGTTCAAATTCAGGCACACAACGTCTAATAATACCATCAACTCCCTTCTTATAAAGAAGAGGATTATCCCAAAAGTAATGTCTAAGATCATAAAGGAATTTCTTTCTTTGTTGATAGTTAAAATATGGTGGCATAACTTTCTCAACAATAAAATTAGCATAATCAGCGAACCATGGGGAAGATACTCTTGCACTAGACACATTAATATTTGCAAGTTGTCCATTAGTTAATCTATCATTAATAGGGGTTGAATCATCCGGAATGTTTTCCATTCTAGACAAATGATCTGTTGCAGGATTATCCTCGCCCTTTCTATCAACAATATGTAAATCAAACTCTTGAAATAATAAAACCCATCTAATAAGTCTAGGCTTAGCATCTTTCTTATTCATAAGATATTTAATAGCAGAATGATCAGAGCGCACAATAAGTTAAGAATCTACTATGTAAGGTCTAAACTTATCACAAGCAAAGATCACAACTAAAAAATCTTTTTCAGTAGTAGCATAATTTCTTTGGGCACCATCAAGAGTCTTACTAGCATAATATATAACATTTAATTTCTTGTCAACTCTTTGTCCCAACACAACGCCTACTGCATAATCACTTACATCACACATAATTTCAAAAGGTCAATTCCAATCGGGCGGTTGAATTATAGGAGCATTAATTAAAACATTCTTTAAAAAATTAAAAGACTCCATACAATCATCATCAAAAGAAAATGTTACATCCTTTTGCAAAAGATTAGTAAGAGGCTTTGATATTTTATAAAAGTCCTTAAGGAATCTTCTATAAAACCTAGCATGCCCAAGGAAAGTTACTATACCTTTAATATGACGCGGATATGGTAGCTTCTCTATGGCTTCTATCTTCGTGGACCACTTCAGTGCCTCTTCCAGATACTCAATGACTAAGGACTAGACCTTCCATAACCATAAAATGACACTTATCCCAATTAAGGACTAGGTGTTGATCCTCACACCGCTGTAGAACTTTGTTAAGATTGAATAGCTAGGCAATTATCAAAAGAGGTACCATAGACAGAAAAATCATCCATAAATACTTCCATAATATTTTCAATATAATCCGCGAATATAGCATTCATGCATCTTTGAAAAGTAGCAGGAGCATTACATAAACCAAATGGCAATCTTCTATAAGCAAAACTACGTACCAAAGGAACAAGTAAAAGTAGTCTTTTCTTGATCATCTTTGTGCATAGGTATTTGAGAAAAACCAGAATAACCATCAAGGTAAAAAAAGTGTGAATGCTTAAATAATATTTCTAACATATTATCAATAAAAGGTAAAGGGTAATGATCTTTACGAGTGGATTTCTATAATTTTCTGAAATCAATACACAACCTATAACCAGTAACAGTGCGCTGAGCAGCAAGTTCATTTTCATCATTGCAACAACAATAATTCCACCTTTCTTAGGAACACAATGAACATGACTTACCCATTTACTATTAGCTATAGGATAAATAATACCAGATTCCATAAGTTTTATTACCTCTTTTCTTACCACTTCCTTCATTTTTGGATGAAGACGGCGTTGATAGTCAACAACCCGGGCTTCGCATCTTCTTCCAAATTAATTTTATGCATGCATAGAGCTAAACTATAGGAGCAAAATGATTCAAAAATTATAATAAAGGAAATTTTAGGTACTCATAATGGATTAAAATTGTTCCAACCATTAATGTTTGGTACTTGGGTTCTGGAGGACGAATTGGTATTTCAAATCTTCCAATTATAAGAACCCCTGGTTCAATAGCATTAACACTTTTCTTGGGTAACTCAACAAAAAATTTCTTCGGAAAATGTATAGTGTGCTCTTTCCCTTTTACATGGATGGTAACTATGCTTTCAGTACAATTTATCACAACCCCTGAAGTATTTAAAAATGTGATGCATGTAAAATGCATACATGAACTTTGTAGTTTATTGCGTTTAAATCCTTATTATATTGTAACTTTATTATATTTATCGGGACTAAACTATTAATAGTTGAAAAGGTGCACAAGTTCTTGTTTTATACATAGGAAATAGGAAAATATGGAAGGAAACTGGTCATTACGGCGAAATCTGGTGTTTCCTGAAATCTGTCCCTGCAGTAATTTTTTTAAAGATCGCCACGATATGCCCCGAACACAGTGTCAAATGAAAAAGTGCCAATTGACAAAGTTGTGGGGAATTTTATTATCTTTCTTTTAGAAAAAAAATTTCCCAATCGGTGAAAGTTCAATGTCGATAACCTAGAAGGGGGTGAATAGGTTCTACAAAAAATGTCTTCACTTGTTTGCAATTTTAGGCTACGCGGATAAATAAAGTGGCCTAATGCAAACTAAGTGTAGCACCCTATATGAAAAAAATACATATATCAATAACTTCAAGCTCTATGACTATGACAAATTAAATAAGTAGAAAGAAATAACCGAAGCACGCGGAGACGATGATGTATCCCGATGTTCACCTCCTTGAGGGGAAGCTAGTCACTGTTGGAGTGGTGCGGTACCACAAAGCACACCGAACGCCACGAAGACACACCTTCTTCTCTGTGAGCTCCTTCCACAAAGTAGGAGCTCGTTCTAGTATGTGAAGACCTTAGGGAGGCCTTCAATCTCGTACAAACTTTCTGGCTCGATCACAAACTTGATCGCTCCCGGCGACCGCTACCGCCTAGGAGTCCTCAACCTCCAAGAGTAAAAAGATCGGAGAGAGAAACTTGGTACGATGGCTCAAATCGGCAAATGTATGAGGATGAAGAGAAGTTCGAGATTCACGGATCAACTCTCAAATTCGTCGTGTAAAACTCAAGGGATCAAGAATTTGAGGCAAATAATGGCAATGGAGTTCATGAGACCTTTTAGATCAGATCTGGATCAAATAAAAGGAAAAAAGGTAAGTTTCCATGAATTTTGGGCTGCCTTATATGGCCAGAATTAGCTGTTATAGGCTTCTTTTGCGCAGGAAAACGAATAGTCGGTATGACCGGATCTAGAGCTGGTAACACCGGTGAGACTGCAGAAAACGCAATAGAAAACAGAGAGATCGTCCGGTATGACCGGACTGATCCAGGTCATACCGGCCAAAAATCTGAGCGACACGACCGAGGGATAGAACAAGCAGGCGAAGCCAGAGCTTGCGACGTGCGGCGAAAAAAAGGCGCAGCGCTGATGCGTGTAGTTGACATGTCCGTTGGGAACCCCAAGAGGAAGGTGTGATGCGCACAGTAGCAAGTTTCTCTCAGTAAGAAACCAAGGTTTAATCGAACCAGTAGGAGTCAAGAAGCACGTTGAAGGTTGATGGTGGCGGAGTGTAGTGTGGCGCAACACCAGGGATTCCGGCGCCAACGTGGAACCTGCACAACACAATCACAGAACTTTGCCCCAACGTAACCGTGAGGTTGTCAATCTCACCGGCTTGCTGTAAACAAAGGATTAGATGTATAGTGTGGATGATGATGGTTGTTTGCAAAGAACAAGTAAAGAACAATTGCAGTAGATTGTATTTCGGATGTAAAGAATAGGACCGGGGTCCACGGATCACTAGTGGTGTCTCTCCCATAAGATAGCAGATGTTGGGTGAACAAATTACAGTTGGGCAATTGACAAATAAAGAAGGCATAACAATGCACATACATATATCATGATGAGTACTATGAGATTTAATCGAGGGCATTACGACAAAGTACATAGACCGCTATCCAAGCATGCATCTATGCCTAAAAAGTCCACCTTCAGGTTATCATCCGAACCCCTTCCAGTATTAAGTTGTAAACAACGAGACAATTGCATTAAGTATGGTGCGTAATGTAATCAACACAAATATCCTTAGACAAAGCATCGATGTTTTATCCCTAGTGGCAACAAGCACATCCACAACCTTAGAACTTTCTGTCACTTGTCCCAGATTTAATGGAGGCATGAACCCACTATCGAGCATAAATACTCCCTCTTGGAGTCACAAGTATCAACTTGGCCAGAGCCTCTACTAGCAACGGAGAGCATGCAAGAACATAAATAACATATATGATAGATTGATAATCAACTTGACATAGTATTCAATATTCATCGGATCCCAACAAACACAACATGAAGGATTACAAATAGATGATCTTGATCATGATAGGCAGCTCACAAGATCTAACATGATAGCACAACTAGGAGAAGACAACCATCTAGCTACTGCTATGGACCCATAGTCCAGGGGTGGACTACTCACACATCGATCCGGAGGCGATCATGGCGATGAAGAGACCTCCGGGAGATGATTCCCCTCTCCGGCAGGGTGCCGGAGGCGATCACCTGAATCCCGCGAGATGGTATTGGCGGCGGCGGCGTCTCTGGAAGGTTTTCCGTATCGTGGCTCTCGGTACTGGGGGTTTCGCGACGGAGGCTTTAAGTAGGCGGAAGGGCAAGTCAGGGGCCACACGAGGGCCCCACACAACAGGCCGGCGCGACCTGGTTGTGTCGTCACCCCGTGGCCCCACTTCTTGATACTTTCGGTCTTCTGGAAGCTTCGTGCAAAAATAGGACCCTGGGCGTTGATTTCGTCCAATTCCGAGAATATTTCCTTACTAGGATTTCTGAAACCAAAAACAGCAGAAAACAGCAACTGGCTCTTCGGCATCTCGTCAATAGGTTAGTGATACGTCCAAAACGTATCTACTTTCCCGAACACTTTTGCTATTGTTTTGCCTCTAATTTGTGTACTTTGGATGCAACTAACACGGACTAACGCTGTTTTCAGCAGAACTGTTCTGGTGTCTCGTTTTTTGTGCAGAAATCCAACTTTCAGGAAAAACCTCGAGATTTTGACAGAAGGCCCTATTTTACCAGAAAACTCACGGAGCCAGAAGGGCAAGTCAGGTGGAAGCCCGAGGGCCCCACACCCTAGGGCGGCGCGGCCCAGGAGGGGGGCGCGCGGCCCTAGCGTGTGGCCCCCTCGGCAGGCCTCCGACGCCCTCCTTCGGACTACTTATCGCCCTCGACCTAAAAACGCACAGAGGGAAGTCGAAGTCGCCAGAAACCCTCCAGAACGCCGCCACATCGCGAAACTCCATCTCGGGAGCCAGAAGTCTCCGTTCTGGCACTCCGCCGGGACGGGGAATTAGAGGAGATCATCGCCGCCATCACCACCGACGCCTCTCCATCGACCAGCCATGTTTCCCCCATCCATGTGTGAGTAATTCCCCCGCTGTAGGCTGAAGGGGATGGTAGGGATTGGATGAGATTGGTCATGTAATAGTGTAAGATTGTTAGGGCATAGTGCCTAGTGTCCGTAATTGGTACTTTGATGATATTGTTGCAACTTGTTATGCTTAATGCTTGTCACCAGGGCCCGAGTGCCATGATCTCAGATCTGAACATGTTATTATTTCATCATGATATTCATTGTTTATGGTCTTACCTGCAAGTTGTATACACATGTCGTCGTCCGGAACCAATGGCCCCGAAGTGACGAAATCGGGACAACCGGAGGGGATGGTAGTGATGTGAGGATCACATGTGTTCACGGAGTGTTAATGCTTTGCTCCGGTACTCTATTAAAAGGAGTACCTTAATATCCAATAGATTCCCTTGAGGCCCGGCTGCCACCGGCTGGTAGGACAAAAGATGTTGTGCAAGTTTCTCATTGCGAGCACGTACGACTATAATTGGAACACATGCCTATTGATTGCTTTGTACTTAGACACCGTTTTATTATTATCTGCAATTGCCCTGCTTGATTGTTACATGAGTTTCTCTCATCCATGCAACGCCCGTTATCCGTCCCCGTGCCTACAGTATTTTAATCCTGCTGTTTACTATAATCACTACCGCTGTCTCTGTTACTCTGCTGCTCGTTATTTCACTACTGCTACTCGCTATAAAACTGTTACTACTCGATAAACTCTTGCGAGCAAGTCCGTTTCCAGGTGCAGCTGAATTGACAACTCCGCTGTTAAGGCTTTCAAGTATTCTTTGTCTCCCCTTGTGTCGAATCAATAAATTGGGTTTTACTACCCGCGAAGACTGCTGCGATCCCCTATACTTGTGGGTTATCAAGACCGTTTTCTGGCGCCGTTGCCGGGGAGCATAGCTTTATTTGGAAGTTCACTTGGATTGATATTGTTCGCTGCAAATTCTCCATCATGGGTAAAACTCGCGATCCTAAAGTCGCCATATTACCATCCACTACAAGAAAAGGTACAACTACGAGTACCTCTGCTGCTCTTGATTCACCATCCGTGATTGATAAACTTGTTTCACCGCCACAAGCTTCACTTGCTGGTACTTCTGCTGAATCTGAAAACTCTTATGATATTGATAATGTTTCTGCTGTGCTTGATGATAGTGGTTCATTGGGATCCTTTCTAGATGCTACAATTGCTAGGTCTAGACAAATTGAAAATACTGAAACTCCAGATTCTACTACACCTGTTAATTCACCTGAACTTGATTATTATAGTGATGATCCTGGTGAAGATTATGTGGAGCTTGATGATTTAATTAATAGATGCAATGCTACTCCTGATGCAAGTAAAATTAAAAAGTTTCTCACACAATATACTGTTAGACATAAATTATCTCCTGATCCTAAATTTGCCACATCTCCTATATGCATTAAGGATAAAGATTATGATTTTTCTCTTGATCTATCTCATATAGCTATTGTAGAGAAAGCACCCTTTTGTGGTACTGAAAAAAAAGTGTTGTAGAACACATGATTGAACTTTCTTCTATGAGTAGTTTGTTTTCTGATGATATCAAGATGCGTACTTATTTTGTCGCTAAAATTTTTCCTTTCTCATTAAAGCATGATGCTAAAACTTGGTATAATAATTTTCCTCCTGGTTCTATTAAAAGTCCAACTGATTTGCGTGATGTTTTCTTTCGAAAATACTTTCCTGCTAGTGCTCAACATGTTGCTTTACAGAGAATTTATAGATTTGACCAGGGAGATGAAGAGAAATTGCCTGAGGCTTGGGCGAGATTTTGTTCTCTTATCAGAGCTCGACCTGGACATGATTTATAAAAGAATGATTTATGATACGTCTCCGACGTATCGATAATTTCTTATGTTCCATGCTACATTATTGATGATATCTACATGTTTTATACACATTATATGTCGTATTTATGCATTTTCCGGCACTAACCTATTAACGAGATGCCGAAGAGCCGCTTGTCGTTTTCTCGCTGTTTTTGGTTTCAGAAATCCTAGTAAAGAAATATTCTCGGAATTGGACGAAATCAACGCCCAGGGTCCTATTTTTGCACGAAGCTTCCAGAAGACCGAGGGGGAAAGGAAGTGGGGCCACGAGGCGCCGCCACAGCAGGGCGGCGCGGCCCAGCCCTAGGCCGCGCGGCCCTGGCGTGTGGGGCCCTCGTGTGGACCCCGCGTTGCCCTTCCGCCTACTTAAAGCCTTCGTCGCGAAACCCCCAGTACCGAGAGCCACGATACAGAAAACCTTACTGAGACGACGCCGCCGCCAATCCCATCTCGGGGGATTCTGGAGATCACCTCCGGCACCTGCCGGAGAGGGGAATCATCTCCCGGAGGACTCTTCACCGCCATGGTCGCCTCCGGAGTGATGAGTGAGTAGTTCACCGCTGGACTATGGGTCCATAGCAGTAGCTAGATGGTTGTCTTCTCCTCATTGTGCTTCATTGTCGGATCTTGTGAGCTGCCTAACATGATCAAGATCATCTATCTGTAATACTATATGTTGTGTTTGTCCGGATCCGATGGATAGAGAATACTATGTTATGTTAATTATCAATCTATTACCTATGTGTTGTTTATGATCTTGCATGCTCTCCGTTATTAGTAGAGGCTCTGGCCAAGTTTTTGCTCTTAACTCCAAGAGGGAGTATTTATGCTCGATAGTGGGTTCATGCCTCCATTAAATCTGGGACGATGATGTGAAAGTTCTAAGGTTGTGGATGTGCTTGTTGCCACTAGGGATAAAACATTGATGCTATGTCTAAGGATGTAGTTATTGATTACATTACGCACCATACTTAATGCAATTGTCTCGTTGTTTGCAACTTAATACTGGAAGGGGTTCGGATGATAACCTCGAAGGTGGACTTTTTAGGCATAGATGCATGCTCGGATAGCGGTCTATGTACTTTGTCGTAATTCCCAATTAAATCTCACTATATTTATCATATCATGTATGTGCATTGTTATGTCCTCTCTATTTGTCAATTGCCCGACTGTAATTTGTTCACCCAACATGCTTTTATCTTATGGGAGAGACACCTCTAGTGAACTGTGGACCCCGGTCCTATTCTTTACATCGCATACAATCTACTGCAATTGTTCTTTACTGTTTTCTGCAAACAATCATCTTCCACACAATACGGTTAATCCTTTGTTACAGCAAGCCGGTGAGATTGACAACCTCACTCGTTTCGTTGGGGCAAAGTACTTTGGTTGTGTTGTGCGGGTTCCACGTTGGCGCCGGAATCTCCGGTGTTGCGCCGCACTACATCCCGCCGCCATCAACCTTCAACGTGCTTCTTGGCTCCTCCTGGTTCGATAAACCTTGGTTTCTTTCCGAGGGAAAACTTGCTGCTCGTGCGCATCATACCTTCCTCTTGGGGTTCCCAACGAACGTGTGAGTTACACGCCATCAAGCATATTTTCTGGCGCCGTTGCCGGGGAACCGAAGAAAAGCTACACCACAAAGATTTCTAACTCCCACGTCAACTACGCGCCAGCATATTTTCTGGCGCCGTTGCCGGGGAGATCAAGACACGCTGCAAGGGGAGTCTCCACTTCCCAATCTCTTTACTTTGTTTTTGTCTTGCTTTATTTTATTTACTACTTTGTTTGCTGCACTTAAAAAAAACACAAAAAAATTAGTTGCTAGCTTTACTTTATTTACTGTCTTGCTTTCTATATCAAAAACACAAAAAAATTAGTTACTTGCATTTACTTTATCTAGTTTGCTTTATTTACTACTGCTAAAATGAATACTCCTGAAAACACTAAGTTGTGTGACTTCACAAACACAAATAATAATGATTTCCTATGCACACCTATTGCTCCACCTGCTACTACAGCAGAATTCTTTGAAATTAAACCTCGCTTTACTTGAATCTTGTCATGAGAGAGCAATTTTCTCGGTATTAGTTCCGATGATGCTGCTGCCCATCTTAATAATTTTGTTGAACTATGTGAAATGCAAAAGTATAAGGATGTAGATGGTGATATTATTAAATTGAAATTGTTTCCTTTCTCATTAAGAGGAAGAGCTAAAGATTGGTTGCTATCTTTGCCTAAGAATAGTATTGATTCATGGACTAAATGTAAGGATGCTTTTATTGGTAGATATTATCCTCCCGCTAAAATTATATCTTTGAGAAGTAGCATAATGAATTTCAAGCAATTAGATAATGAACATGTTGCTCAAGCATGGGAGAGAATGAAATCTTTGGTAAAGAATTGCCCAACCCATGGATCGACTACTTGGATGATCGTCCAAACCTTCTATGCAGGACTAAATTTTTCTTCGCGGAATTTATTGGATTCAGCTGCTGGAGGTACCTTTATGTCCATCACTTTGGGGGCGGCTACAAAGCTTCTTGTTGATATGATGATAAATTACTCTGAATGGCACACGGAAAGAGCTCCACAAGGTAAGAAGGTAAATTCTGTTGAAGAAACCTCCTCCTTGAGTGATAAGATTGATGTGATTATGTCTATGCTTGTGAATGGTAGATCTAATGTTGATCCTAATAATGTTCCTTTAGCTTCATTGGTTGCTCAAGAAGAAAATGTTGATGTGAATTTCATTAAAAATAATAATTTCAACAACAATGCTTATAGGAACAATTCGGTAATAACTATAGGCCATATCCTTCCGCTAATGGTAATGGTTATGGTAATTCTTATGGGAATTCTTACAACAATAATAGGAGTGTACCCCCTGGTCTTGAAGCTATGCTTAAAGAATTTATTAGTACACAAACTCGCTTTTAACAAATCTGTTGAGGAAAAGCTTGATAAAATTGATATCCTTGCTTCTAGAGTTGATAGACTTGCCTCTCGATGTTGATCTTTTAAAATTGAAAGTTATGCCTAATAAGGATATTGATAATAAGATTACTACTACAGCAAATGCCATCCAAGTTAGAATTAATGAGAATATAAGATTAATGGCTGAATTGCGTGCTAGGTGGGATAGAGAAGAAAATGAAAAACTAGCTAAAGAGAATAATGTAGCTAAAGTTTGGACTATTACCACCACAAGTAATGTTGATTCCTCACATGTTGCTGCACCTCCTACTATCAATGGTAAAATAATTGGTGTTGGCAATGTTTCGCTCCTAGTGCAAAGCGTACAAAACTGCCTGAAATTGCTAAAACTCGCTGAAATTGCTTGTGATAAACTCGCTGAAATATTTTCCAACCTTGGGGACAATGATCCCATTGCTGTAGCTCATAATGATTTAGATTTTGATGATTGTCACATCTCTGAAGTTATAAAGTTCTTACAAAAACTTGCTAAGAGTCCTAATGCTAGTGCTATAAATTTGGCCTTTACAAAACATATTACAAATGCTCTCATAAAAGCTAGAGAAGAGAAACTAAAACTTGAAACCTCTATTCCTAGGAAGTTAGAAGATGGTTGGGAGCCCATCATTAAAATGAGGGTCAATGATTTTGATTGTAATGCTTTATGTGATCTTGGTGCAAGTATTTCGTTATGCCTAAGAAAGTCTATGATATGCTTGACTTGCCACCATTGAAAAATTGTTATTTGGATGATAATCTCGCTGATAATGCTAAAAAGAAATCTTTGGGGAGAGTTGATAATGTTCATATTATGGTTAACAATAACCTTGTCCCTGTTGATTTTGTTGTCTTGGATATTGAATGCAATGCATCTTGCCCCATTATATTGGGAAGACCTTTTCTTCGAACCGTTGGTGCTACTATTGATATGAAGGAAGGTAATATTAAATATCAATTTCCTCTCAAGAAAGGTATGGAACACTTCCCTAGAAAAAGAATGAAGTTACCTTATGATTCTATTATTAGAGCAAATTATGATGTTGATGCTTCATCTCTTGATAATACTTGATATACACTTTCTGCGCCTAGCTGAAAGGCGTTAAAGAAAAGCGCTTATGGGAGACAACCCATGTTTTTACTACAGTACTTTGTTTTATATTTGAGTCTTGGAAGTTGTTTACTACTGTAGCAACCTCTCCTTATCTTAGTTTTGTGTTTTGTTTTGCCAAGTAAAGTCTTTGATAGTAAGGTTCATACTAGATTTGGATTACTCGCGCGATTACTGTATTTCTTTGCTGTCACGAATCTGGGCCTAATTCTCTGTAGGTAACTCAGAAAATTATGCCAATTTACGTGCGTGATCCTCAGATATGTATGCAACTTTCATTAAATTTGAGCATTTTCATTTGAGCAAGTCTGGTGCCATTTTAAAATTCGTCTTTACGAACTGTTCTGTTTTGACAGATTCTGCCTTTTATTTCGCATGCATTGCCTCTTTTGCTATGTTGGATGAATTTCTTTGATCCATTAATGTCCAGTAGCATTATGCAATGTCCAGAAGTGTTAAGAATGATTATGTCACCTCTGAACATGTTAATTTTTATTATGCACTAACCCTCTAATGAGTTGTTTCGAGTTTGGTGTGGAGGAAGTTTTCAAGGATCAAGAGAGGAGTATGATACAATATGATCAAGGAGAGTGAAAGCTCTAAGCTTGGGGATGCCCCCGTGGTTCACCCCTGCATATTTTAAGAAGACTCAAGCGTCTAAGCTTGGGGATGCCCAAGGCATCCCCTTCTTCATCGACAACATTATCAGGTTCCTCCCCTGAAACTATATTTTTATTCAGTCACATCTTATGTGCTTTGCTTGGAGCGTCTGTTTGTTTTTGTTTTTGTTTGAATAAAATGGATCCTAGCATTCACCGTGTGGGAGAGAGACACGCTCCGCTGTTGCATATGGACAAATATGTCCTTAGGCTTTACTCATACTATTCATGGCGAAGGTTGAATCTTCTTCGTTAAATTGTTATATGGTTGGAATCGGGAAATGCTACATGTAGTAATTCTAAAATGTCTTGAATAATTTGATACTTGGCAATTGTTGTGCTCATGTTTAAGCTCTTGCATCATATACTTTGCACCTACTAATGAAGAAATACGAAGAGCTTGCTAAAATTTGGTTTGCATATTTGGTCTCTCTAAAGTCTAGATAATTTCTAGTATTGAGTTTTGAACAACAAGGAAGACGGTGTAGAGTCTTATAATGTTTACAATATGTATTTTATGTGAGTTTTGCTGCACCGGTTCATCCTTGTGTTTGTTTCAAATAAACCTTGCTAGCCTAAACCTTGTATCGAGAGGGAATACTTCTCATGCATCCAAAATCCTTGAGCCAACCACTATGCCATTTGTGTCCACCATACCTACCTACTACATGGTATTTCTCCGCCATTCCAAAGTAAATTGCTTGAGTGCTACCTTTAAATTTCCATCATTCGCCTTTACAATATATAGCTCATGGGACAAAATAGCCTAAAAACTATTGTGGTATTGAATATGTACTTATGCACTTTATCTCTTATTAAGTTGCTTGTTGTGCGATAACCATGTTCCTCGGGGACGCCATCAACTCTTTGTTGAATATCATGTGAGTTGCTATGCATGTCCGTCTTGTCCGAAGTAAGAGAGATCTACCACTTTAATGGTTAGAGCATGCATATTGTTAGAGAAGAACATTGGGCCGCTAACTAAAGCCATGAATCATGGTGGAAGTTTCAGTTTTGGACATATATCCTCAATCTGATATGAGAACACTAATTGTTGCCACATGCTTATGCATTAAAAAGGAGTCCATTATCTGTTGTCCATGTTGTCCCGGTATGGATGTCTACGTTGAGAATAATCAAAAGCGAGAAATCCAAAATGCGAGCTTTCTCCTTAGACCTTTGTACGAGCGGCATGGAGGTACCCCTTTGTGACACTTGGTTAAAACATGTGTATTGCGATGATCCGGTAGTCCAAGCTAATTAGGACAAGGTGCGGGCACTATTAGTATACTATGCATGAGGCTTGCAACTTGTAAGATATAATTTACATAACTCATATGCTTTATTACTACCGTTGACAAAATTGTTTCATGTTTTCAAAATAAAAGCTCTAACACAAATATAGCAATCGATGCTTTCCTCTTTGAAGGACCTTTCTTTTACTTTTATGTTGAGTCAGTTCACCTATCTCTCTCCACCTCAAGAAGCAAACACTTGTGTGAATTGTGCATTGATTCCTACATACTTGCATATTGCACTTGTTATATTACTTTACATTGACACTATCCATGAGATATACATGTTATAAGTTGAAAGCAACCGCTGAAACTTAATCTTCCTTTGTGTTGCTTCAATACCTTTACTTTGATTTATTGCTTTATGAGTTAACTCTTATGCAAGACTTATTGATGCTTGTCTTGAAGTACTATTCATGAAAAGTCTTTGCTTTATGTTTACTCATGTCATTACCATTGTTTTGATCGCTGCATTCATTACATATGCTTACAATAGTATGATCAAGGTTATGATGGCATGTCACTCCAGAAATTATCTTTGTTATCGTTTACCTGCTCGGGACGAGCAGAACTAAGCTTGGGGATGCTGATACGTCTCCGACGTATCGATAATTTCTTATGTTCCATGCTACATTATTGATGATATCTACATGTTTTATACACATTATATGTCGTATTTATGCATTTTC
>NC_061510.1:132624750-132751078 GCF_022539505.1 Lolium rigidum | reverse complement strand
TTTGAGTTGTAACTAGCAAAAGTGCCCGTGCGTTGCACCGGGAAAACGCCACGATCAGCCTTGCAATAGAGGGAGCAATATTATACCATGTTAATAAACTACTCTCTATAGAATTTGTATAAAATCCATGTCAATTTTCTCAAAAGTAATAAGGCCCATTTATATTTTTTTGTTCACATTGTCTAGACTTGCATGGTGGATGAACTGGACTCGCATTGGTCGAAACGATGGCATACCGAATAATTCCATAATTTCATTGTTTCTCTTTCACTCGTCCTAGATGATATAAGAACGTTGTCTTCATATGTCAAATTGTACACTATTGTATGTAATTCAGTTCCACTGAGACGTAACAAATATCATTCCAATATTGATAAACAACTTTTGATTTCAATGTTAAAAATCCACAATCCAATGAGTAGCGGTTCCATCCAATAACAAAAAACAATATTAGGACAACTCCCGGAGGTGTTCCCTTTTTTAATCCAATTTATCAATTTAGGGTTTTCGGACATAGAGAATGTGTCCGTGAACACTTTGTCCCTCTCGCCCCACTGACATCGTCCGTTTTTTTTCTTTTTTCCTCCTCTTCTTGATTTTTTGTGATTTTGTATTATACTTATAAAATAAAAGGTTGCACATAAATAAATATAACAATCTATTCGAAATTTTGATGATATAATTCAAATTAATGTGTGATATTTGGTCAAACAAACGAAATTTGACATTTGCAAATCAATTATTTTTACGTGTAGCAATATACGCTATCATCCACACGCAAACAGCAAGGAAACAGATAGCAGTCAGCTACTCAGCTGCATACAGGTATTCTAATCCATGAACATGAAACAGCACAGAGAGGCAGCAGAACCAAGTGCACGCGCGATTAGTAGAGGAAGAGAGAAAGCAGAGTAAAAAATGTCATGGCGGAAGGCTGCTCCACGCAAGCGAGCGCCTTGACCGATGTATAGTGACGCCGCCCTTTGCTTGCCTCGCCGCGGCCGGCAGCGCAGAGAGCTGGACGTGTTTCGTGGTACCTCCCTCTAGCCTCTAGACACTGGATTCCCACAGACGCAAAGCACATCTAATCACCCAGCAAGCATGCGGTGGCAATAATTGCACAAAATCCATCATCAAAAGTACATGCTGACATCTGAATAATCTCAATTTTGCTTCAATTACAGCTTCCAGCTAGTCTTGATGATGAGCCGGAGTGATGCTGCTAGATATCCATAGAATCTCCATGAGAAAAAAGGGGGCGCATGTGGCTTCAGCTCCAGTCGCTACACACGTTCTGAGGCCACCGCTTGCCCCCAACAACGTTGGCCGTGCATTCCTCACCGGACACCGCGAGCACCTCTACGTTGAAGCCCACGTCGCTGCGCCGGGTTAGGTCGTTGTTTAGCTGCTGCTGCACCGTCCACGGCGGCTTCTGACGGGCGAGGGCCCCTAGAGAAAGGCGACGACAGGGGAGGTGTAGAGACGGATCGGGCTGGAGGTGATTCCTACCAATAGGGTGAGCTACGTACGGCAATGGCGGAGCAGGGCGAGAGATGAGAAGAGGATATACCACACAAGACGCAACGGAGGAGGCTGGGATGGACGACCTAAATTTGATAGTTACGTCTAACAAAACAATGAAGGGGTACCTAGCATAACCGGATGGCAGTGGTGGGTAATTTTCTAAAATTTTAAGGGTAGTTTTAAGTTGGACGACGACCGAGGGAGAAACCCTTTTGCTTTTATTATTAGGTATAGATATAACCATCGTTAATACTTGAATTGAAAAATATTTACAAAATTAATTTATTATATACTACATGATGAGATAATCCAACAAACCATGGAAATGGATGGCCATCCAACCATGTCACCCGCTTGTGAAAATTGTATAGGTGGTAGTGTGCGCAATACACACGGTAGCCACTTCACAAATACATCCTTTTAATTTTGCCCCCCTTAAATCGGCCAATAAAAATGAAAAGACTTTACGTGGAAAACCAAAAAAACTGTATTTGGCAAAGTATAGTTGAAAATACGAAGTTTTTCATTGATCTCTTAAAAAAGGGGTCATGATTCAAAAGTTCGCCATGCATGGTTCTTGCGGTAACCAAGCTAGCTCACCCATGTGGCAAGAAGCGAATCAATGTCCAACATGCATGGTTCCAAAAATATATACCTTACAGAATGATTCTGCTTCTCAAGAATATTTGCATGCCATGATGTTTGTTATTTTTCCTAGATAAAAGTAGTAATTGGCGACTTCTTGATTGCCTTGCTTGCTGATTTCAATAAGTTTGAACCTCATTTTGGCTTTATTTCAAATTTAGGCAAAAACTTCTTGGCAATCGACTTGTGATCTACTATACTTGGATGCAACCCACATTTTCGTTGGCTAATGTTTTCTGATTCCACAACAATAGGGCACATCCCTATATCATCCCAAATTTTGAATTCTTATTAGTTTGGTTGATGACCACCATTCATATCCGAACTTAATTAATTGGAGTACAAATGATTTAGTTTATGGTTTCATGGTAAGCTAGTTTGACAAATTAACCTTCGAAATGGCGATTCGCCTACCATGCATGCATGTTTGGCCTACCTGGGAAATTTTGATTTGTGGTATTGTGCACACACTGCACATGATAGCGAATAAAAAAACACCTATTTGGACCCCTTTGGCCAGCAAGGGCATGTTTGGTTCCTAGCCACAATTTGCCAAGAAGCCAAAATTTGGCAGCCATATAGTTTATTAGGCATGTGTTTGGTTTTTGCCACAATTTGGCTTATCATGCTTTATTGCATGTATGGTCCATTTGTCATAGACTCAACTTTTTTTACAAAGTTTTGCCAAAGTTTGGCTTTAATATTTTAAGCCACAATTTGGTGGCTAGCCACACTATCTTTTTTTTTTTGGCTAACCACACTTTGGCTTTGGAAAAAATGTGGCTACCAAACAGGGTCCTAATAAAAATAAAACAACACACTAATGTGTGGTAAACCAAACATCCCTAATTTGCAAAGTTGCATATGTGCAAAAGGGGGGAAATGCATGCATTATTCAGAAGTTGACTGTGGTTTTCGTAGTGTAACCAATTAATTAAGCTTACATATGGGAAGAGGCTAGCGAGGCGAACTCAAGCAGCTATGGTTCCAATGTTGTCAAGTTTGAAGTGGACAATGCATGAAGCTTGCTCAAATTAATGGGTAGAAAGCCAAAAGCAGTCCATATTTATTGTATATGTGTGTGAATAATGACTCTTCACCCCAAACCTCTATGTATGATTGGGTTTTATATTTTTTACTTGTTAGTAGTAAGTACATGTCATGTGATGGCTCCATGCACATGTTTCACAACTTTTTTTTGATTTGTTTCTACCTCATTTGGTTGGTTTCAAATTTGCTCAAACTTCCTATGCGTGCTATATATGTTGTACTATTGGGACCCATGTTTGGGCTTTGTTTGTGGTACCACACTTGCAGGGTACGTACCTCCAAGTATTTTATTCCCCAAAATTATGAATTCTAATTAAATGGTGAACTAAAAACTGATCATCTAAAGTTGGAAAATAAAATCCATATATAGCTCCACATCGAGATATTTGTATAAGGTAGACAAACGGCATTGCCACACATGCCTTATATAAGTTTGTTTTTTCTAGCGGAGTGGATTCCCTAATCACCCCACGGTTGTGACATTGTCAATGTTGTCATGATAAATAACATTGCGAGACTTTCCATCTTATTCTTTTTTGTAGAAATGATTGTCCCATTATGGCAAATGTCCCCATTCGTTTTTCAAATTAAGTAAACGTTATAGGATGAAAATTCACTGAATTGACAAATTTTCTAGATTTCTAACTATTTTAGCTCATTCAAACAAGTTTGCAATAGGCCGGCCTGTTGTCCAGTTGACGATTTTAGAGTACAATTTGATCAACATCACAAAAAGTGCTTTTAAGGTATCCTAGATGCCTTGGTAATCGTCGAACACTTTCAAAAAGTGACCATATGTGAGCTGTGGAAAAAAGAAAAGACCAAAGTTAATAATATTCCTTAACTATTCACATATCATTTGTCTTTTTTGTGCAAGCTAGAAAATTTCATTTTTTTGATGAAACTTCACAGATGCATACTCATCTGTGACCTGTGGAGGCGTGGAGCAATACACAACATAATATGTGTCCCAGCTTTGATTTTCTTCATATTTTTTAAAAGTGCAGAAGTGTGATATCCGATAATAGGATGCGGGTGCAACTAGTTGCAAATGAGATGCTATGCATGCTGATATGATATGTCTTTTGTCGTGGCCCCATCCTACTTCTGCATTTTCTTTACGGCCATATTTTAGTAGTTGCGACCTGGACGTGATCGGACTAGTCGATACCTGATAGTAGTCGTAGTACTGTACAACTTCGCATGTGGCGTACAAGATGGTTGTAGAAGCCTCTAGAGTAGTAGTACTAGCTAACGGATAGTAGATTATATCTGGAGAAACTGACATAGCCATTGATATGACAAGACTATACCCGGATTTGGACGCATTGCAGTGGCTCCATCAATGTTCCGCTATGATGGTCAATTTTACTGCTACAGCAGATTGTCGACGCAGAGGATTCCTTGGCTTCCGCGCAAGACCCTTCCTAAAGAAGGCATCTGCTCTGGCCCGTTGATTCTATGTGGACGGTTCCAGATTGCTTTATGTGTTTTTTGTACAGTATCAGATACTAGGTTTTCCTTCCCTCCCTATTAGGGGTTGTTTGGTTTAGGGGATAGGTTTATGGGATGAGAGTATCCCCAACCACCTGGCTAGGGATAGCCAATTTTTGTTGTTTGGTTGTGTAGGAATTGAGTGTAGGACGAGATGTGGTTAGTGGTAGTATAGATTTTTTTGTTTGCTCGAAATGTTATGGGTGGCTATAAGATGGTGAGATTATCTCTACACACATCAAATATACCACACATCCTATTTTTATAGCCCAAAAAAAACATAACCGGTGGTATGTGAATTGATCTGGGTAAAAATATTACACAACCGTACAAATATTCAAATCCTATAGTCAAATCCTACATAACTCCTATAGTCAAATCCTACATAACTCCTATACAAATTGTACGAATCAAAGGATATGATTTCCCCCCTATATAGCTTGTTTGATTTGAAGAATTGAATCCTCCAAAATTTCTATGTATTGTTTTCTTATACTAGTACAACCCTATAGGATTTCTAATAAGAGGTTAGACCTCTTGGAAAAATTCATATGCAATTTGTGACAACTATGCTATGCACTCTCAATCTCTAGTAGAAATTTCCTTTGGCTTTCCTATGATACCATCACACACCTAGCTTTACCAATTCCCGTAGATTTTCCCGTAGGATTCAAGGAGGCATATGTCATAGCGATTCTCCATTTTTCTATCATATGAATCTAACATGCCCTCTCAGCTTGAGTGATGCAAAGTGGCCACTATAAGATTTATTTAGTCAGATTAATTGGTCATGCATACACTAGTTGTTTTCTATCTTTCCCTACACATGTCAATTAGCGAAATTTATAAGTAAAATCCTAAAATTCAAATAAATTGCTGAAAATTGGAAATAATATTACAGTTGTAGCAAATTACTTAAATCGATCCAGAAAATATGTACATGGCTTCAAGAATCTTTTTGCCGAACTGAGTAGTCCATAAAGAACGTCCCTTTCGTCAAACCGACATGGCCTTTGATTTGACAAGAGAACACTAATATTTTGGACCTGAATCAGAGTGGTGAAGGCGTACAGCTCGATCAATGCAATGGTATGATGGCTATGCAGCTATACCTATATAGAAGTAGACTACTACTCGTAGTAGACTTTGCGACACAGAGATTTGGCTTCCGCGGCCGACCCCGAACAAGATTCTTTTACATTGCCGATATATCTTTTCACTGACATTGAATCGCTGAAACTTGGGGTCCGCCTGTGGCAGGACCAGCCCGTCAATGGCCCAAAGTCTTATGTGCTCCCGCCCTTCGATTTTGGATGGACGGACAAGATTGCCCAGTCCCATCCCTGTCCTGTTCGTTCCAGTTTCATCCTCCTCCCCGGGGAACCCTCCCCGGAGAGCTCTACACCGACCCCTTCTATCCCCACCTGCTTGTCCCTTCCTTCTTCCTCCAGCGATTCATCCCTCGTTCAACAAGTTGTCTAAGAAGAACATGAAGAAGAGTAAGAAGAGGAAGGAGGCGTTGGTGTCTGAGACTAAATCCGCGGTGAAATCCATCCCGCTGAAAGTCCTGCAAACTCCGACTTTGAAAGTGTACCAGCGGCGCCGGCGGACAGGCATGTCTGCGCTTCCATCGCAAGCTCAGTCTGCTTCGGGCTTGTTGGGTCAGGGCAGAGTAATCCAGCAAGAGTCCTGGTAGGTTTTTATCGCCATGTGCTTTCTTTGCTCCCATGAACGCAGATTACAGCAAGGCAAACAGATCCAACTATTTTTTTTACCCGGGAGAACCAGCTATTTGACCGTCTTTCTTCCAGGGCCGCCCGTTCAAGTGTCGCCCTTCCTACCGATGCCGAGAAATCGCCCGTGTTTCGCCAAGATGGTGGGTACGAAGCTCCCCGGTATGTTTCCATCGCCATGCCGAAGTTTCTCTGCCTTCTGGCTGGCTAGCGGATCAAACAATTTAACCGTCTTTCTTCCATGGCGGCTGGTTTCAGCGCCATTCCTACCCAAGTTGAGAAATCGCTCGTTTCTCGCCAACCTGGTGGGTACGAAGCTCCTGGGTATGTTTCCATCGCCATGCCGGATTTTCGTTGAGTCCTTGCTGGCAGGCGGTGCCAACTAAACCGGCTATCATCTTCCAGGGCCGACGGTTCCGGGCTCGTGCTTTCTACCGCAGGATCCACTTCGTACTTAGCTATCGAGGACCCGTTGTTTGATGAGCACTTGTTAGCTCTCAAGAGCATTAATAATGTATGCACTATATAATATATATCCATTGCTTTTTTTTCTTCCTCTTCATCTCCGTACTGCATGAGGGCTTCTTTAATTCGTAGGACTCCTATAAGAATTGTGTAGCATTTAGATCCTATGGGATTTTTTCCTACATTAGTTGTTTGATTTATAGGAACATATCCTATAGGAACTAATCCTATAGGAATCTAGTAGTGCGAATAATATAGGAATAAAACATTAATTCAACTAGCCATGACATCTCAATCCTATGTTTGTTCCTTTTTTCGAAATGGGGGACATACCACAGCCTCTGCATCAAAATGATGTATATGGCTGCTTTATTGCTTTCTTCAGTTCATACACAAATTATGACAACTTCTCACGGATCAGCTAGAGTCGACACAAAGATCCACCAACGAAACATAGAAAACAACGGGTGCCAAAAAGGCAAAAACACATCAGTAAGTAATTCTATGAGGAAACTGCCAGCCACCCTGGCTGTAAAAATCCCGTGCGGCTGTCTCTAGTCAGTTGCACCCAGACTCCATGATATCCTGCTGATCCTCGGGCTGGAGATAAGAAACATACGGATCTAGTGAATAATCATAGGGATAACCTGCAAGAAGGGATGAGATTTAGGTTTACTAGCAAAAGTGCCCGTGCGTTGCATCGGGATGAACAAATACTCTAAGCTTCATCAAACACTTCGTGTTGACACTTATCTTTTTTATCACCATCGTCAATGGTGGTCATATTTTTTCCTATTCATGATGATAATAATTACTATAGTTTTTCCTATTCATGGTATCACGGGCCTTGGCTCTTGACGACTCAGTGTTTCCAATGTAGATCGGGAACGGCGGCTTTGACGGTCTGGGAGTAGGCCAGTGATGCTGCCGGCGCGTTCTCGGCCTGGGTCTGAGAGTAGGCAAGTGACGCCGGTGGCCACCGTACGTGGTGGTGGTAATTAATCGAAAAACTTGTGAAAGAAAGTAGTACGTACCACAAGAATGAGCCTGAGATGTCGCACATTCTTTCAGCTATCGAAAAACCTGTTTGTAGTTGCTGTTGTTCATCCACTCAATGTATGTCTTAAAAGCTTCGGAAAGCACGCAACTCCATCTCTGACAACATTGTGGTAGGTCAGTACGTAGTAAACGGGAAGTGCTAGAGAAAGGAGGCCATGGCCGTCGCTGGCTCTGTCTTATGTGCTCTTTACTCGTTGTCCTAGCCATCGTCTTGTTCCCCTACCTCAGCAGACGACGACATACAGGGTCGCTGTGCCACAGTCGACGTGCCGCATTGGCGGGCTCCCCGCACCTCTGCCGACTCATCGTGCGAGGCGAGGTCATGGTGTTCCGGTAACACGACTTCGCGACACACGGCCCATCACCCGCATGCTCTGCCTGGCGCCATGGCCACCGGATCGTCGACCATTGAACTGCTCCTGGCGGGTGCACTCCTTCCGGGCAGCTGCTTCGAGCGGTGGAGGAAGCGGCGTCGGCGGCCCAGCTGCGGCTAAACTCAGAGGAGTTCGTCACCGGCTGCATCATCATCGAGAGCAGGTTCAAGGACGGGGCCATGTTCCTGATGCTGCTAGGAGCCTAGGATGCGGGGCGAAGATGGTGCTTAACATGAGCTTACCTCACTTCCACCCCTCGTCTCGCCTGGCTTGATTTGCTTCGTCCGGCTACAACACATATGTTAGCAATTTGGCATCGATCGGTACATCTGTGTATGTACATCGAACAGTTTGCTTGTTCCTCTCCGATCGTCCTTGGAGTGGGAATCATCCCGAACGGAATCAGAGATCTTGCGGATGTCCTCCTCGGTGGCCCTCGCGTTCCTGGACGGTGCCTTCCGAAATTCATCTAGTAGACCGGATCGTCGACGAAAAATCCTTACAAAAGTTGATCGGTTGCCAACTCGCCGGCGAAGATTTTCACGAGTGGTTTGATGGATACCTAGGCCGGACGGTGTATATGTAAGCGTTTATGTAGCTGGAGTAATCGTACCTGGATGTCGACCTGGAGACCTAACCTGATACGTACCCAATCTTACCTGAACGTCGACCTAGAGACCTAGAGACCCTATGCCCGACAGGTTCGTGACCTAGACAGACTCGTGCATTAGACGTGCATGTCGCTGACTCAGGCGTCGAGGGTTCGGTTCCTAGCGAGAAGCTGGATCGTGATCAGCTGGGCCGGCCCAAGACGGTTGGACGACAATTAGGCTGGACCACAGGGCAGCGCGATACTTCATACCAACAGACGATGACTTTGTATTTGACGTGGGATGGACTGCGGGTTGATTATTAAATTTCTGAGGGGCTAAAACGCAAAACGCCCGACGGACGACGGAACCCCTTTTTGCTTTATTATTAGGTATAGATTAAACACGAATTCATTTTGTACATTCCAAATAGCCCATAAAATAGCGCATACACCCACTCTAATGTATACAAAATCCTATGCTTTTCCTAATCTTATGATTTTCCTATCCTGTGAATGAAAAAGGATCCCTGATTCGTTATCGGTGAATTTTTCAATGCGGGAAGGGATTATGAGATTATCGGCGACAGCCGCCGAGATCAAGGGCCGTAACATGCATAGCTTTGGTATCCTGAATGCAGAATCAGAGACGAATGCTCAGTCTCCGGGAGAGGAGCAGCCAGTGCGCGTGTATGCATCTTCGGCCGTGTATGTTTCCATTGCCGTGCCGCAGTTTCATCGCCTCCTTGCTGGATGCCAGATCCAACTACTTAACTGTCTTTCTTCCAGGAATGGCGGTTCCATCGTTGAAGAGGTTCCTATGGACAAGGACTTTGCATCTCTCAGGCATATTGAAGAGGTTGGCACTCCATTTGTTTATTTCTCCCCCTCATCTGCACTCTGCATACTTCATTGCTGTTGAATTTGCAATGCAGGATGTGATAACACGATTCTCCGTGAAACTGGACCAGATCAAGGGCCACAACACCATCCTTCATAAGAAAATCCGCCACCTCGTGGGCAGGTGCATTTTAGATCGTGCCATGTCGGAGGAGAATGCCCGTTCCGTGCAATCTTCTTTTGATAAACGGTACTCAGACGTTGTCGCTGAGTGTAAGAAGTTGAAGAAGGAAGTCAAGGAACTACGCGCCCAGCCACCGATGAGTGTGGTCACTGACAAGGCTGGTCAGTGTGATTGCAACTGTGACTGTGAAAGTTTTCGATAGTAAGTGGAGTTGCATGCTGAACATGCGCAATATTTCGAGACGAAGTACTTGAAAGTTCGCACAGAGTGCGATAAGTTGAAGAAGGAAGTCGAGTGTCTCCGCTCCCAGCAGCCAACTATTGCGATATCAGGAGACCAGGGTGTGCTAATTGCAGCCAGAATTTTGCAATCAATGAAAAGTTGAATTTGGCTTTGTTGTGCAATATAGCAAGACCTGTTCCTCCCCTGCCTTCGACTTTTGGCATAATTGCTTTGTCTTCAGTATTGACTCCGGAATGCTTCGTATATTTCTGACGGTTTCTGAATTATGTACAACTTTTGTAATATTGGTCAAACTAGTTTTGACCAGGGTTTGTGTAGGGTGGTTGAATTTTTTTGTTGGTCCAAATTATGTTGTGTGGTCCAAATGTGATGTATCATCACACCACCATGTGCCCCGCCACCCCCAGGTTTTGGTAATGCCATTTGATACATGCTTCATAGAAGGAACATACATTTTTCCGTTAGGGCATGACAATTTTGAAAAATTCAAACAAAAATGGGAAGAGAGAATGGTAACATCATTTTCCACGTGTTGCCCTCGTGCCAAATTTTGGTTCATTTTAAGAATGTAAGGTGACAAATTACTCGAGGAAGCTAGTTGGAGTAGACGGGCATGGCCGGATTGGCATAGGGGATTTATTTTTTGAAGGATGTTATTTTTCATGGACAATATCTGACACAAACAATAAAATGTTAAGGTCTCATATTTTTCTGAATGATTGTGAATTACTTATGACGTTGAGAAGTATTGGTATACATGAGCCCCACATGAAGTTAAATGGTCCAAGAAAAAAGGTTTCGTACACGTTTCTCAGAAAGTGGAAAATCGAGTACATGCACGACTTCACGCGTCCACAACTCGATACAGAGAGTCAGAGGCTATAAAATAATCGGCCTCATCGTCTCTCGCGAGCTCGTCCTCTCCCCTCCCCCACACTGTGAAAACCCCCCATCAACTCACCGCACCTCCGAGGCATCGACTTCCTCGTTTCCAACCGCAGCAGCATGAAGACAGGTCCTGCGTACGAGGCGGAGCAATCGGCGGCCGCTCGCGCAGAGGATTCCTCTGCGGTAGTGGCCGTCGCGGCGGGTGAGGCTTCACCGGGCACCCAGGCCGCTCGTCTCCTCTGCTTGTCTGATTCTTCGACCTCGGTCGAAACGGGCGTCCTGGCCGTCGAGGAGAAGGTGGATAGCAACGCCGTTGCTCCCGCCGAAGATCCGCAAGGCGTTGCAGGCCACCACGGCGAGGTCTTCCTAGACCCGGTGCTGGACGCGGACCTCGACCCCTTCGACGATTTCGGCCCAAACGTTCAGTTCCAGGAGGGTGTCGAGGGTGACGACGAGGAGGTACTGCTCTTTTACCGAAACTGTCCCGATCCTCTTTGTGTCATATTACTGTTCACGTGGTTTGCACGAACCTGGTTCTTGATTGATTTGATCTCCTACCTTGTTCTTGTAGACGTACTTGATTCTACGGTTCGTACGGTCGGATTCTAGTTTAATTTCGACTAATCTGCCATGTAGTTGGCTTGATTAGTCATATAATTAATTTATGTGTTCATACTTAGTGGACTTGCAATTGTTGTGGCTTATGTTCATTGCTGTTCATAGGGTTTTCTCGTGATTTAGTATGATTTCTTCTGCCATTTACTTGTTCTACACATTTAATTTTAGGGTTTCTAAGGTTTGCTTATGATAGTGCAATATTTATTCGATCTATCATTAAACACCTGATTATTATGTACTTTATAATTCACAGGAATATTCTGATGACATGGACGACAACAAGGAGGGCAGGGACCAGAAGAGCCGCTACGTCTCGAAGCGGCTGAAGGGTGGTGAAATTCGTTTCCGCATGCGCGGGAGCTATTTTGCCCATTCCGTGGCAAAATCCTCCGTAAGGACATCCGCAGCCTGATCCGAAGCATGCGACGGGTGTAGGCCTAAGTACATCGGGGAAGCACCGCCCCGCAACCAAGGCCAAGCACGCAGCATATGGCCTCTTCCTCCGTAATTACGTCTTGCCCGGCTTGTTCCCGGTCAACGCCCCCGTTGCTGGCCCTCATGCTCCCGGTCCTGTTTAAAGTTCATATGTGTAATCTTATTCCCTTTGGAAGTTCAGCATTAAACTCTACTAGTACAACCGTGGTGGTCTTGTGATGTAGTACTCTTTTGATGCATTTGTGATGTAGTAGGAGTAGTACTTTTTTTTGAACTGGTATAGTACTATCTAAGAAAAGTACTCCCTTCGATTCACATTCATTTTACACCAAGAAATATGGATCGGAGTGAGGGAGTAAATTAAACATGGCATCTCCTGCATGAAGCTTGACATATCGATCAGGTTGGCTAGAATGGCAATACAATGCTGCTCATTAGGCAAATGCATGCCATGTAAAGAAATCTATACTGACATTAAAAAAAAGACTACATTGGGGATGAGAGTCAATTGGGGCATCTACAATACAGAAAATCTTGCTCGTAGCTGATTTTGGCTAAGAGGGTTTTTCTCACATTACATGTGCCACTTTCCTTGTCTGCAAAACAAGTTCCAATAAAGGAAGAGGAAAGAAGAGGACATTGTGGGCGAGATTGAACACCTTTTTTATGTGTTAAGCCGAGGCCTCGTTTAGCTGAGGATTTTGACTTAGGCCTAATAGCATGGGCGTACGCAGCGGGGGGGGGGCAGAATTGTTGAAAACGTTTTTGATTCACCTAATTTAAGTGCTGAAAAAGGCCCAATAAGCCTGTCTCGTATCAAGGATCGACGAGAGACCAGGTGAGCGACCACACAATTCCCCTCCGCGCCGCCGCCAATCTCTCGCTTCGCCCTCTACGCTCTCTCCCGTCCGGGGCTGTCGCCCGCCTGTTAGCCTATCCGCTCATCACTGCCCCCTTTCTGGACTCCCTCTGCACTTCTAAGGCTTGCGGATGGCCGCCGCTCGACACTCAAAAAAAAGTGGGCTGGGGCTCGACCGCCGCAGCGCTGGCCCCCGACCGCCATTGTACACCTTCCCCGGCTCTTCCCGCCAGTCGCCACACCACTACGCTCTAGCAGGTCCACGTCCAGTGTCCGCTTCCGCCTCCCCATACTCTGTTTCTATTTCCATGTGCTATACTGTGTGTTAGTGTTAAGTGTTCAAAACTTAAAATTGCCCCTATTCAGCTATTCTCCCCACATTGAAAAGTTTAGTTTTTAATAATTCCTAAAATAATGAATCGATGTTCAGAAAATGGGTGCTTGTTGTATGTCACAAAAATGTAAAGTACTGAAGATATTTTCATCACTGAGTTGCATATATGTAGCAAAATGTTGAGGTGGTTGTGGACGATCTCAAAAACGCGGACACGCGGCGCCCGCCCCGCCGGCGGCCGGAGCGGCGGTGGCGAGACGGAAACCCTAGCACGTGGTTCCACCGAGCTCCTTGTGTTGTACACATTGTTTCTTAGTTTTTTCAGAATTTCAAAGTTGATCCGACTATTTTGGCATTCACCCTCCATATTAAGTCGAGCTTCTAAATATCTAAATATCCAAACATAAATATTGGCATTCAATCTCAATATCCTAGGTTATCAACATTCAACTAAACGCAATGACAAGTCTCCCAATATAAACATCCCAACAGAGCCTTATATATTGTTCATTTGGCAAACGTTTTTCACAATTTTGACGGCGCAAAATTTTTTTTTGGGGGTGTGCCCCCCCTCCAATTATTTGCTGCGTCCGCCACTGCCTAACAGCTCAGCACACCCAAAAATAAATCTCCTTGCGCGCACCACTGTCAGCAAAAATAACAAAACTAGCACACAAGATTAAGAATGAAGTGAATTTAAGTAACTTGGTTAGCTTTTCAAGCAATATATTCATAGAAAGAGCACACATGTTCGGCTCGAAATAATCGTAAGAGAAGAACAATAAATCTAAGGCACCCCACTTCATCGGAAGAAGGGGCGCGACAACGCATGGATTCATACCTTGAGTCGACGCTGGCTCGTAGAAGGGCGGTCGCGCCTCGAGGATGCCGGCGACGTCTCCACCTCGGTATCACATGTGACTGCTTCTCGACGGGCGGTGCGCCGCGCCATGTAGAAGATCTTTCAAAAGAGGAGAGCCCGATGACGCTACTGACGCCTCAACCTTGATAGCACTGGCCTGTTGCTCCGCAATGAGATGCGCCACATGCAAGATTTAGCGGATGCGCCAATTTCAGAGATATGTCATGATCGTTGTAACAATTTTCAACATGATGATGATTTGATCCTGCACTCGGCCTTGAACATAAGTACTAGTACAATCTCACAATTTTTTTATCATTATACTTTGCGAGATTTAGCGGATGCGCCAATTTTAGAGATATGTCATGATCGTTGTAACAAATTTCAACGTGATGATGATTTGATCCTGCACTCGGCCTTGAACATAAGTACTAGTACATTCTCACAAATTTTTTTATCATTATACTTTGCGAGATTTAGCGGATGCGCCAAATTCAGAGATAGATCATGATCATGGTAACACACTTTTCAATGTAATGATGATTTGATATTGCACTCGACCTTGAGCATAAGTACTAGTACGGTCTCACAATTTTGTATCATTATACTTTGCAAGTTTTAGCAGATGCGCCCATTTTCAGAGGTAGATCATGATCATGGTAACAAATTTTCAACGTGATGATGATTTGATGTTGCACTCGACCTTGAACAGAAGTACTACTACTGTCTCACAATTTCTTTATCATTATACTTTGCAAGATTTACCGGATGCGCCAAATTTAGAGATAGATCATGATCATGGTAACTAATTTTCAACGTGATGATGATTTGATGTTGCACTCGGGCTTGAACAGAAGTACCGTCTCACAAATTCTTTATCATTATACTTTGCAAGATATAGTGGATGCACCAATTTTAGAGATAGATCATGATCATGGTAACAAATTTTCAACGTGATGATGATTTGCTGTTGCACTCGGCCTAGAAGAGAAGTACTAGTACGGTCTCACAATTATTTTTATCATTATACTTTGCAAGGTCTAGCGGATACGCTAATTTCAGAGATAGAACATGATCATGGTAGTGACCGTTATTTAATGTTATGATGATTTGATTTTGCAATCGGCCTTGAACAGAGGTACTAGTACGGTGTCACAATTTTTTATCATTATACTTGGACGGTAGCCAAATTCAAAATCTCATAGCGGCAAATCTTCCCACCCACAAAATACAAAAATTTCACACGCTTTCAAATTCCCATTCTACCCCTGTGGAGATGACAGCAAAGTCGGTTGGTGGGGGGTATGCCCATCATTTTTTGGATCACCACCTCCCTAGCCCGGAAACCCTCCCAAAAAAAATTCATTTCCCTCAGACCACCCACCGGAACTTCCCAAATCCCTCTCTCCCACCTCCACGACCACCGTGATATCTACGCCCCCCTCCTTTTCCTGTAGACAGTGTTGGGCCTCCAAAAGCAGAGGTTTGTAGAACAGCAGCAAGTTTTCCCTTAAGTGGATCACCCAAGGTTTATCGAACTCAGGGAGGAAGAGATCAAAGATATCCCTCTCATGCAACCCTGCAACCACAAAGCAAGAAGTCTCTTGTGTCCCCAACACACCTAATAGGTGCACTAGTTCGGCGAAGAGATAGTGAAATACAGGTGGTATGAATAAATAGTAGCAGTAGCAATGGCACCAGAAAAGTGCTTTGCCCAGGACGATAAACAAGCGATAGTAACGCAGCAGTAGTAACGCAGTAAAACAGTAAACAAGCAGCGATAGCAGTATTAAGGAACAAGGCCTAGGGATTACACTTTCACTAGTGGACACTCTTAACATTGATCACATAACAGAATAGATAAATGCATACTCTACACTCTTGTTGGATGATGAACACCATTGCGTAGGATTACACGAACCCTCAATGCCGGAGTTAACAAGCTCCACAATTCAATGTTCATATTTAAATAACCTTAGAGTGCATGAAAGATCAATACGACTAAACCAAGTACTAACATAGCATGCACACTGGCACCTTCACGCTACGAAAGGAGGCATAGATCATATCAATACTATCATAGCAATAGTTAACTTCATAATCTACAAGAGATCATAATCATAGCCTACGCCAAGTACTTACACGGATGCACACACTGTCACCATTACACCATGCAGGAGGAATAAAACTACTTTAATAACATCACTAGAGTAGCACATAGATAAATTGTGATACAAAACACATTGCAATCATAAAGAGATATAAATAAGCACTTCACTATGCCATTCATAACAGTGAATAAGTATTCTGTGAAATATAGCCTAAGAGACCCACACGGTGCACACACTGTCACCTTTACACACGTGGGACAAGGAGTCTCCGGAGATCACATAAATAAAATTCACTTGACTAGCATAACGACATCTAGATTAGAAGCATCATCATACGAATCTCAATCATGTAAGGCAGCTCATGAGATTATTGTATTGAAGTACATAGGAGAGAGATGAACCACATAGCTACCGGTACAGCCCCGAGCCTCGATGGAGAACTAGTCCCTCCTCATGGGAGACAAGCAGCGTTGATGAAGATGGCGGTGGTGTCGATGGAGGAGCCTTCCGGGGGCACTTCCCCGTCCCGGCGGCGTGCCGGAACAGAGACTCCTGTCCCCCAGATCTTGGCTTCGCGATGGCGGCGGCTCTGGAAGGTTTCTGTGGGTTTCATCGAACGTATTAGGGTTTTCGCGACTGAGGCTTTAAATAGGCGGAAGGGCAAGGTCGGTGGACTTCTGGGGGGCCCACACTATAGGGGGCGCGGGCCCACCCTTGGCCGCGCCGGCCTAGGGTTTGGTGGCCCTGTGCCCCCTCTCTGGCGGTTCTCGTGTGTTCTGGATGCTTCCGGGCAAAATAGGAACCTGGGCGTTGATTTCGTCCAATTCCGAGAATATTTCTTTACTAGGATTTCTGAAACCAAAAACAGCAGAAAACAGCAACTGGCACTTCGGCATCTTGTTAATAGGTTAGTTCTAGAAAATGCACGAATATGGCATAAAGTGTGCATAAAACATGTAGATATCGTCAATAATGTGGCATGGAACACAAGAAATTATCGATACGTCGGAGACGTATCAGCATCCCCAAGCTTAGTTTCTGCTCGTCCCGAGCAGGTAAACGATAACAAAGATAATTTCTGGAGTGACATGCCATCATAACCTTGATCATACTATTTGTAAACATATGTAATGAATGCAGCAATCAAAACAATGGTAATGACATGAGTAAACAAGTGAATCATAAAGCAAAGACTTTTCATGAATAGCACTTCAAGACAAGCATCAATAAGTCTTGCATAAGAGTTAACTCATAAAGCAATAAATCAAAGTAAAGGTGTTGAAGCAACACAAAGGAAGATTAAGTTTCAGCGTTTGCTTTCAACTTATAACATGTATATCTCATGGATATTGTCAACATAGAGTAATATAACAAGTGCAATATGCAAGTATGTAGGAATCAATGCACGGTTCACACAAGTGTTTGCTTCTTGAGATGGAGATAAATAGGTGAACTGACTCAACATAAAAGTAAAAGAATGGTCCTTCAAAGAGGAAAGCATCGATTGCTATATTTGTGCTAGAGCTTTTATTTTGAAAACATGAAACAATTTTGTCAACGGTAGTAATAAAGCATATGAGTTATGTAAATTATATCTTACAAGTTGCAAGCCTCATGCATAGTATACTAATAGTGCCCGCACCTTGTCCTAATTAGCTTGGACTACCGGATCATCGCAATACACATGTTTTAACCAAGTGTCACAATGGGGTACCTCTATGCCGCCTCGTACAAAGGTCTAAGGAGAAAGCTCGCATTGGATTTCTCGCTATTGATTATTCTCAACTTAGACATCCATACCGGGACAACATAGACAACAGATAATGGACTCCTCTTTTATGCATAAGCATGTAGCAACAATTAATTTTCTCATATGAGATTGAGGATATATGTCCAAAACTGAAACTTCCACCATGGATCATGGCTTTAGTTAGCGGCCCGATGTTCTTCTCTAACAATATGCATGCTCCAACCATAAGGTGGTAGATCGCTCTTACTTCAGACAAGACGAACATGCATAGCAACTCACATGAAATTCAACAAAAGGTAGTTGATGGCGTCCCAAGTGAACATGGTTATCGCACAACGAGCAACTTAATAAGGGATAAAGTGCATAAGTACATATTCAATACCACAATAGTTTTTAAGCTATTTGTCCCATGAGCTATATATTGTAAAGGTGAAGAATGGAAATTTAAAGGTAGCACTCAAGCAATTTACTTTGGAATGGCGGAGAAATACCATGTAGTAGGTAGGTATGGTGGACACAAATGGCATAGTGGTTGGCTCAAGTATTTTGGATGCATGAGAAGTATTCCCTCTCGATACAAGGTTTAGGCTAGCAAGGCTATTTGAAACAAACACAAGGATGAAGCGGTGCAGCAAAACTCACATAAAAGACATATTGAAAACATTATAAGACTCTACACCGTCTTCCTTGTTGTTCAAACTCAATACGAGAAAATATCTAGACTCTAGAGAAACCACTCATGCAAACCAAATTTTAACAAGCTCTATGTATTTCTTCACTAATAGGTGCAATGTATATGATGCAAGAGCTTAAACATGAGCACAACAATTTCCAAGTATCACATTACCCAAGACATTATAGCAATTACTACATGTAGCATTTTCCAATTCCAACCATATAACAATTTAACGAAGCAGTTTCAACCTTCGCCATGAACATTAAAAGCTAAGAACACATGTGTTCATATGAACCAGCGGAGCGTGTCTCTCTCCCACACAAGCATTTATTCGAACAAAAACAAAAACAAAAATAAACCGACGCTCCAAGCAAAGCACATAAGATGTGATCGAATAAAAATATAGTTTCAGGGGAGGAACCTGATAATGTTGTCGATGAAGAAGGGGATGCCTTGGGCATCCCCAAGCTTAGACGCTTGAGTCTTCTTGATATATGCAGGGGTGAACCACCGGGGCATCCCCAAGCTTAGACTTTTCACTCTTCTTGATCATAGTATATCATCCTCCTCTCTTGACCCTTGAAAACTTCCTCCACACCAAACTCGAAACAAACTCATTAGAGGGTTAGTGCATAATAAAAATTCACATGTTCAGAGGTGACACAATCATTCTTAACACTTCTGGACATTGCTCAAAGCTACTGGAAGGTAATGGAACAAAGAAATCCATCCAACACAGCAAAAGAGGCAATGCGAAATAAAAGGCAGAATCTGTCAAAACAGAACAGTCCGTAAAGATGAATTTTAAAATGGCACCAGACTTGCTCAGATGAAAATGCCCAAATTGAATGAAAGTTGCGTACATATCTGAGGATCACTCACGTAAATTGGCATAATTTTCTAAGTTACCTACAGAGAATTAGGCCCAGATTCGTGACAGCAAGAAATCTGTTTCTGCGCAGTAATCCAAATCTAGTATTGACTTTACTATCAAAGACTTTACTTGGCACAACAAAACACAAAACTAAGATAAGGAGAGGTTGCTACAGTAGTAAACAACTTCCAAGACACAAATATAAAATAAAGTACTGTAGCAAAATAACACATGGGTTATCTCCCAAGAAGTTCTTTCTTTATAGCCATTAAGATGGGCTCAGCAGTTTTAATGATGCACTCGCAAGAAATAGTAGTTGAAGCAAAAGAGAGCATCAAGAGGCAAATTCAAAACACATTTAAGTCTAACATGCTTCCTATGCATAGGAATCTTGTAAATAAACAAGTTCAAGAAGCATAATGCAACAAGCATAGAAAGATAAAACAAGTGTAGCTTCAAAAATTTCAGCACATAGAGAGGTGTTTTAGTAACATGAAAATTTCTACAACCATATTTTCCTCTCTCATAATAACTTTCAGTAGCAACATGAGAAAACTCAACAATATAACTATCACATAAAGCAATATTATCATGAGTCTCATGCATAAAATTATTACTCTCCACATAGGCATAATCAATTTTATTAGTAATAGCGGGAGCAAATTCAACAAAGTAGCTTTCATTATTATTCTCATCATCAAATATAGGAGGCATGTTGTAATCATAATCAAATTTATCCTCCATAACAGGTGGTAACAAAAGACTACTATCATTATAATCATCATAAATAGGAGGCAAAGTATCATCAAAGTAAATTTTCTCCTCAATGCTTGGGGGACTAAAAAGATCATGCTCATCAAAGCCAGCTTCCCCAAGCTTAGAATTTTCCATAGCATTAGCAACAATGGTGTTCAAAGCGTTCATACTAATATGTTCCATAGGTTTTTTAATTTTCGCATCAAACCATCCATGTCTTTAATCAAGAAATAGAATAAGAAGCTCATTTTGTCCATTATGCCAAACTAGTGTAAACAAGAAACAAAAAGTTGCAATTGCAGGATCTAAAGGAAATAGCTTCGAGTACTTACAACGGCGCCAGAAAATAGCTTAGTAGCCGAGATCCGGAATGTGAGTACCTTTTACCTTTCCTCCCCGGCAACGGCGCCGTGAAAATAGCTTGATGTCTACGCCCCCTTCTTTCTCTGTAGACGGTGTTGGGCCTCCAAGAGCGAGAGGTTTGTAGAACAGCAGCAAGTTTTCCCTTAAGTGGATCACCCAAGGTTTATCGAACTCAGGGAGGAAGAGATCAAAGATATCCCTCTCATGCAACCCTGCAACCACAAAGCAAGAAGTCTCTTGTGTCCCCAACACACCTAATAGGTGCACTAGTTCGGCGAAGAGATAGTGAAATACAGGTGGTATGAATAAATAGTAGCAGTAGCAACGGCACCAGAAAAGTGCTTTGCCCAGGACAGTAAACAAGCAGTAGTAACGCAGCAGTAGTAACGCAGCAAAACAGTAAACAAGCAGCGATAGCAGTATTTAGGAACAAGGCCTAGGGATTACACTTTCACTAGTGGACACTCTCAACATTGATCACATAACAGAATAGATAAATGCATACTCTACACTCTTGTTGGATGATGAACACCATTGCGTAGGATTACACGAACCCTCAATGCCGGAGTTAACAAGCTCCACAATTCAATGTTCATATTTAAATAACCTTAGAGTGCATGAAAGATCAATACGACTAAACCAAGTACTAACATAGCATGCACACTGTCACCTTCACGCTACGAAAGGAGGCATAGATCATATCAATACTATCATAGCAATAGTTAACTTCATAATCTACAAGAGATCATAATCATAGCCTACGCCAAGTATTAACACGGATGCACACACTGTCACCATTACACCGTGCAGGAGGAATAAAACTACTTTAATAACATCACTAGAGTAGCACATAGATAAATTGTGATACAAAACACATTGCAATCATAAAGAGATATAAATAAGCACTTCACTATGCCATTCATAACAGTGAATAAGTATTCTGTGAAATATAGCCTAAGAGACCCACACGGTGCACACACTGTCACCTTTACACACGTGGGACAAGGAGTCTCCGGAGATCACATAAGTAAAATTCACTTGACTAGCATAACGACATCTAGATTACAAGCATCACCATATGAATCTCAATCATGTAAGGCAGCTCATGAGATTATTGTATTGAAGTACATAGGAGAGAGATGAACCACATAGCTACCGGTACAGCCCCGAGCCTCGATGGAGAACTACTCCCTCCTCATGGGAGACAGCAGCGTTGATGAAGATGGCGGTGGTGTCGATGGAGGAGCCTTCCGGGGGCACTTCCCCGTCCCGGCGGCGTGCCGGAACAGAGACTCCTGTCCCCCAGATCTTGGCTTCGCGATGGCGGCGGCTCTGGAAGGTTTCTCTGGGTTTCGTCGAACGTATCAGGGTTTTCGCGACGGAGGCTTTAAATAGGCGGAAGGTCAAGGTCGGTGGAATTCTGGGGGGGGCACACTATAGGGGGCGCGGGCCCCCCTTGGCCGCACCGGCCTAGGGTTTGGTGGCCCTGTGCCCCCTCTCTGGCGGTTCTCGTGTGTTCTGGATGCTTCCGGGCAAAATAGGAACCTGGGCGTTGATTTCGTCCAATTCCGAGAATATTTCTTTACTGGGATTTCTGAAACCAAAAACAGCAGAAAACAGCAACTGGCACTTCGGCATCTTGTTAATAGGTTAGTTTCAGAAAATGCACGAATATGACATAAAGTGTGCATAAAACATGTAGATATCGTCAATAATGTGGCATGGAACACAAGAAATTATCGATACGTCGGAGACGTATCACACCGCACCGGAACATCCCCGCCGGACTTCCCTGGCCTACCCGAGCACTCGCGATCCTCGTCATCTGGCTGCCTGCCGGAGCCGCTTCATCGACGCCGTCATCAACCGGACTGGATCATCCCCGCCGAACCTCGAAACCATATGCTCATCCAGCAGTCTACCCCACCGGAGCCGCTTCGCCGGATCCGTCGTCCACCGCATCCGATCTTGCTCACCGACACCGCTGTGCATGAACCGGATCTGCTTCACCGGCATCGTGCATGATCTAAACTATTCTACTGTCGCTTTTCTATTGCTTGCCTGCAAGTTCTTGTTTACTCTTGGGGGAACCTGTTTGTGCTAACGACGCGCCGTTACTTTTTTGCAGATGAGATGAGTAACCATGAAGTGTAATGGCCGTCTCTCCAACCCCAAGTAGCACATGTAGCGTACTTCATCACCGGATCTATCAACCCCAGGAAGATCTGTTGTGACTCCCACAGAGTGCTTCTCCTAATGTAAGTCCCTTGTTTTAGCGCCATGTTCTGGGTTCAGATGCTTGTTTGTCTGAAGCTCTTTTAGTTCATTCCTAGCTATGACCGTAATACCTTGCTATTTTCTACTTCATTGCTAACTTTAAGCGATTGAACATTTTGGTTTGCATTCCCTGCTCTGTAGATGTAGCCATCATAACTTCTATCTTGCTCAGTCGTTGTTACAAAAATTATAGGCTGGTACTATTTTGTTCATGCCAATCTTGTTCTCCCTGAACATGTTGGTTTGTATTAATTCCCTGTACTACAGGTGATGCCATTGTTATTTCTATCTACTTCGTCGTAAGCTAACAAAGTAACTGCCTATATGTGTTGCTCATTACAACTTTATATCCCGAAACAAATTGGTTTGTTTCCCTTCTCTACAAGTTTATGAGTGATGCCATTATAACTCCTATCTGTTTTATTCCTAGCTATTATAGTAACATCCTGCTATTATTTAGTTCATGGCCAATTTTAAGTAATTGCACATGTTGGTTCACATTCCCTGCTCTATAGCTTTTGTCATCGTAACTTCTATATTTGGTTTACATTCCCTGCTGTGTAGATCTAGCCATCATAACTTTATCTTGCTCAGTCGTTGTTACAAAACTTATGGCCTGCTACTATGTTGTTTGCGCCAATTTTTTACTCCATGAACATGTTGGCTTGCATTCCCTGTACTATAGGTGATGCCATTGTTTTGTATCTAGTTCATTGTAAGCTAACAAAGTAAGGACTTAGTTTGGCATGCTATCACTCTGCTATCTAGCCTCGTAGTACAAATATACTTGTCATACTACTAGATAATAATTTTGTGTGCCATCTTGTTCTTCAAAAGCTGCATTATTGACTTGTTTCTCTGACTTGGCATGACACTCACATATGGAATGCTGAACATATTGGTTTGCATTCCCTCTTATACAAGTTCACAGGTGATCCCACTATATTCTATATCTGGTCCATCCTAAGCTCCAGCATTAACTATCCTCTATGTGTTGCTCATTACAAGTTTATATCCCGAAACATCTTGATTTGCATCCCCTTCACTACAAGTTCAGGAGTATTATTTAGTTCACGGCCAATTTGAAGTAATTGCACTTGGCACATGTTGGGTCACATTCCCTCCTCTTTAGCTTTTGCCATCGTAACTTCTATTTTTGGTTTACATTCCCTGCTCCGTAGATGTAGCCATCATAACTTCATCTTGCTCAGTCGTTGTTACAAAATTTATAGCCTGCTACTATGTTGTTCATGCCAATTTTGTACTCCCTGAATATGTTGGTTTGCACGGGACTCGACAGTAGTAAGTCTGCTGTTTCATTTTAACGTGCTCTGTTATATTGGTTGTTGGTATGCCGCATGCACTCTTTGTTTGCTTATTGTGCGCATTACAATGATCTTGTTATAACGACGAAATGATGAGTTCCAAATTCTTTGGCAAACAATATTGTAGTGTCTTTGCCTTTCCATTGTTGTTGTCTTAACTTGTAATGTCTTTGTTTCCGATATAGGTGGTGCATGGACAACTTAAAAGATTGCCGAATGGCTTCATTGAATTGCTAGGTTTAATTACCATTCAATTTCTCTCGGGTTCTGTAATATTTTTTCAAAGCCTTGCAGCTGATGTAATATTTAATTAGTTTTTATAGTTCTTTCGCGCATTTTTTCTATGGTGCTCGTGGTAAGTGAGGCTATCCGACAGAAATCATGTGCTGTGTAAATATTCTCAATATCTAAATCACAAATTCCCATCCCTTAAACGCCCCAATTAAGTGAAATCACATATGTGCCGGCCCGCAAAATCCTAAAGCGCCTATTGTGCCGGCATATAAACAGCAACTAAATGGGCTGGCCCATTTACTTATTGGGCCAGCCCACTTGATTTATCGTGGACCCCACACTCTACTTGGGCCGGCCCACTTGCTTCTGTTGTGGAACCCACTATCAAATGGGCCGGCCCATTAACAGGATAGTGAGACCCACATGTGTTTTGGCCCGGCCCACTATCTTGTTGGGCCGGCCCAATTGCTTCTGTGGTGGACCCCACATACAAACTGGACCGGCCCGTTAACAGGAAAGTGGGACCCACCTGTGTTTTTGGCCCGGCCCACTATCTTGTTGGGCCGGCCCAATTACGTTATGGTGGACCCCACTTACAACTGGGCCGGCCCTTTAACAGGAATGTGGGACCCACCAGTGTTCTTGGCCCGGCCCACTATCTTATTGGGCCGGACCACTTGCTATATCGTGGACCCCACTTGCTGAATGGGCCGGCCCTTTAACGAGAATGTGGGACCCACTCGTGTTTTTGGCCCGACCCACTTTCTTGTTGGGCCAGCCCAATTACGTTATGGTGGACCCCACATACTAAATGGGCCGGCCCTTTAACTGGAAGGTGGGACCCACCTGTGTTTTTGGCCCAGCCCACTAACTTGTTGGGCTGGCCCACTTGCTATATGGTGGACCCCACATACTAAATGGGCCGGCCCTTTAACAGGAAAGTGGGACCCACCTGTGATTTTGGCCCGGCCCACTGGCTTGTTGGGCTAGCCCATTTAATCTATTGTGGACCCCACGTACTAAATGGGCCGGCCCTATAGGAGGAAAATGGGACCCACAGGCTAATTGGGCCGGCCCACTTGCTTTAAGGTGGACCCCACTTGGTAAATGGGCCGGCCCGATAACAGGAAAGTGGGTCCCACATGTTTTGTGGGCCGGCCCTTTTGCCTGTTGACCGGTCAAACGAGTGCAGCCGGCCCGGCCCACATGCTTAGTGGGCCGGCCCATTAATCTTTTGACGAGTCAACCTTAGAGGTTAGGCCCGGCCCACGTAACTAATGGACCAGCCCAGCTATATAGTTGACCGGTCAAACTAAGTCAGCTGACCCAGCCCGCAAACTTAATGGGTCGGCCCGCTTAAGACGTGGCAGGCCTCGTGTGGGCCTACCATCTACCACGGGTTTCAGCGGTTAACGCCGTTAACTGCCAGTTAACGGCGTCTGCCACGTGTCAGTTTGCATGACGTCAGCGAGTCAACGGGCTCCCGGAAACACTTCTGCAACGGTCCGATTTTCCGTGGCGGAAGGGCGCCCAAGCGCGACGGACCGAAAAAATCATCGTAGGACTTTGCCTGACGCAGTTTCGACAACAGAACCCATATCGTCGGGTTAGGCCCATAGGCGACGAAAAATACCCCTTAGCGAACGATTTTGAGACGTTGTCTATTAGAACTTTTCTTGTAGTGATATTTCCTTTTCCATTATTATTTCTCTAGGTTGCAGGTAACATAACAAGACTCCATGGGAAGGTTCCACCATGCTTTGAATTATTTTGAATTATTTTAAATTAAACTAAACCCAAAACTATATTTTTTGAGTTTAGACACTTAGAAAATGATAAATGTGGCTTAAGCGATGAACTTATTTGAGGTGCATGACCATAGAAAACTTCCAATAACACATACATTATTATGATTATTCAACATACAAACTTGGAAACGTCACACTAGTTCGAATTCAATACAAATGGATCCCTAATACAAATTGTTCATACAAATTCAAATTAATTGTTCAAAATAAAATCTTTCTCTTGCTCCTGGTGTGACTCGCTGGGTCCACCACCTTACACCAGGTAACCCTACCAGGGATAATACCGGTGTCTACCTTCCTTTTGCCCTCTTTCTTGTTATTCTTCTTCTCTTCGGGTTGTGCCAAGACCGAGACAACCATATCATATGAAGCTTGTGCTCTTTATTCTAATGCATTTTCTTCCCTTGCTTCTACAATCCGCTCTTCGGGTTGTGCCAAGACTGAGACAACCATATCATATGAAGCTTGTGCTCTTTCTTCTAATGCATTTTATTCCTTTGCTTCTACAATATGCTCTTGATCCATAGGTTTACCTAGCTCTCGATCAATTGCTTCACTTAGCTGTCTATGCATTTCTTCAACGGCCTCTTGATCCATCTGTTCCCTCTTCTCTCGATCCATCGTTCAAGTAGCTCTCGATTCATCGGTTCAAGCAGCTCTCGATCCATCGGTTCAAGCAGCTCTCGATTCACTGCTTCAATCTCCTCATGTTGAATTGCTGCTTCATTCTCCTCTACATTTGCTGCTCCCGCCTGATCTTCCATTCCAAAAGCTGGGTCAACTGGATTTTTACAAAGCCTAGCAATGTGTCCAGGGGTTCCACAACGTTTGCACTTACGTCGTCGAATCGGTGCACCACCCACTCCACTAGGTCTGATCCTATTCTTCCTCGATCTACCTACCGGTCTAGTCAAAACTGGAGAGTACAGTTTGAAGCCTCGATCGACTTTCATCCATTGGTATTTTCCCAACAAGGTAGGAACATTCATTGCATATGCAGCCCTAAATTTGGCAACCGAGAAATATTCGGACACATACTGATCAACTTCACCTTCTGCACCCCCTATAACACTCATGTAAAACAATGTGTGTATGCAGGGTATCCCACGGATCTGCCATCGCCTACAAGGGCATGTCCTATTAACCAAACTCATTGGATACCTCCACTGCCTGTTTTTACTATCAGTGTAGGTTACCTCAGACTCCATTCCTTTTCTAATGCATTTCATCTTCAATTGTTTTGCCCTGGCATGCAAAGACTTAATCAAAGATGGGAGCATGAGATGGCCAACATATTTTTTGGCTGCAATTCTTTGACGCAGATCGATCTTTATCATGATCATGTGCCTAATCGTATCAAATATTTGCCACAACATAAGCCCTTTCAATGACTTGACCTTTGAATTGAAACTCTACGCGAGGTTACTTGTTACATAGTCTACCTTGCAAATTTCATTGAATTGGCTTCCTGACCACACCCTACCATGTTTTTCATCCAAGTACTCCTTCACCCCAGGTTTTGTTTATTCAACACATCCAAATGAAACACATGCTTCCTAATGCTGCATATGTATGAAGCTAGCCATAGGTTGTCAGTAAAAACTTTACCCTAGAATTTTTTTGTAAAATTATGTACCAAGTGTCGCATACATTCCCTATGCTCCACTCCAGGGAATATTGCTCACTACAAGAAAAGTTGCCATGGCCGACGAAGTTGAAGTCGCGCCGTGGTTGCTGCTGCACCATGGCCGACGATTTTTGGTCTCTCCGTTGTGCATGTCAATTTTTTTTCTCGTTTTTGAGCCCACCTAGCCCGACGAAAACGGCCAAAACGTCTCCTATGGTGGCCCGGGACGTGGTGCATCTCGAATTCTCGGGTTCGCCGGCCGAGTCAACGCAAATCCGCACCGCCCAGGGATGTAGGGCCCAGATGCCATCTGGCATTGTTTTTTTTCTTGATCGTGCCATCTCGTTCAACGCTTTCCGATCGAGCCGTTTACGATATAGGATCATGGGTCCCGCATGTCATCCTCTATGAACCAAAATTCTTTCTATTCTTCACTAGTAGAAAAAACCTTATAGCCGCACTTATTACCGCCGGCAAGTCCGCTTCGAGGTGGCCGGCGGTAAGTTACCGCCGGCGAGCTAGTTTGGGGTCGCCGGGGATAAGCCCCTTACCGCCGGCGAGTTGGGGCTGAAACAGCCGGAGGTAAGTTGGGCCGAGAGCACCCAGATGGACCTCCCATTACCGCCGACGATTTGGCCCGAAAACGCCGGGGATAACTTTAATACCACCGGCGAGAACGTTTTATTTTCGCGGGGGGTAAACTGGGCCGGTGTGAGTGAGTTGGGCCGAATTTAGCGCCGGCATTTCCAGTTGAAACTCGCTGGGGGTATTTCTCACTTATCCCCTTCCACCCCTACCTACCACCCACGACCCACACACATCACACACCTCCTCCGTCTATCCCCTTCCCCCGCCTGCCCGCCCGCATGGCTGCTCTCCTCCGCACGGCTGCCGCCCTCGCGCCCCCGCCTTCGCCCGCCCGTGACTCCCCACGACGGCCATGCGCCGCGTCCCTCGCCTGCTCCCGCGGGCACCGACGCGGCCGCTCCACGCGCCGCTGCTTAATTACGGCCAGACGCGCTCCCGACTGCGGAGATTGGGGGCCACCAACGCAGCTGAGGCTGCGCAGGCGGCGACGCAGGTGAGGTTTCGCGCAAGTGGTAAGCCACCCCACTCTCTCCCTCCCGATCCGTCCGTCCCCAACCTGCCGATCTCCGCTGACTCGACCCGCGCCGCCCGCGCGCGCTGTACGTACGGTCTCCCTCACCTCCTCCCTCTTCTCCTTCCAGGTCGGCAACGCCTTCGTGATGCAGTACTACAACATCTTCTACCACCCCCGGAGCTCGTCTTCCGCTTCTACCAGGAGGCCAGCCACATCGAAATCTAGTGCTCGCAAGGAGACGGCCCCAGCCCAGCCGCCGGCGACCTCGCCACAGCAGCACATGTACCCCGGCACCCCCTCGAGCTCCCCCGCCAATCCCTCCACACCACAGCACCTGTACCCTCACGGCAGCTCCTACACAAACCCCTTGAATCAATGGTAATCATTCTCAGTTTCTAAATCAGTGGCCGCCACTACGTATTTTATTTCAGTTTGCAGCACTTGATAATTGCATGTATACCCGATGGTACAAGTAGAGTTCAGCTAGCCATAGTCTGATTCACTTGCCCAAATCTGAAACTAGCTACACTAGCAGTACTGCAGTCTAGCAAAACTGAGATATCAATGGATTAAAAAGCACTCCTAATGAGTACTTTTTTTGTGTAAGATAATTTAGGACTAGACGTTGTCTTGATTTAATCTTTAGAAAGGAGTATTTCTCAATTACAAACTTATTAGCTATGGAGTACTTGAAAAATGCAGCCTCCAATAGATTAGGTAGCTGATCGTAATTGAAGAACAAATGCAAGGCTTGCTGTTATCTTATTGTCAGATGTTGACCAAGTGATTTTTGTCCAATCTTTATGATATGTACTGTACTCCATTCCAGCAGAGTTGTAATATGCTCGTGATTTCTGCTATTTGTAATAGGAGGCCAATGTATACACCCCGATGGCTTGCTAAGTTTTGGGCAGTTGCCGCCAATGCATCCTTATAATTTCCGATCTCTGCCTATGCACCATCTTGAAGGACACCCCACCATCTTGAAGGACACCCAAATATGGAGAATTTTCACTTTGTTGGTGCTTCTCCACATGTTTAATTTATATGTTTATCCATGATTTGATTGAGCATATTTGGAAAGAATATAGGCCACTATATATAGATCATTTTCATGTGTTTATCCATGATTTGATTGAGCATATTTGGAAAGAATATAGGCCACTATAGATCATTTTCATGTGTTTATCCATGTAATGCTAAATATTATTTATATATTTTAATAACATTACATTTGCAGGGCTAGAGGAGAAGAGCAGAAGCAGTGATCTAGGCCGTGCCATGCGGGAGAAGAGGAGAATCACAGCGAGATGCAGGACCTGCCGGCTAGGTGCCGTGCCGGAGGTGTTGGCTAGGTGCTGGGCCGGAGGTGCCCACTAGTAGGCAACTTCTTCGGCGCGCTGAGACGGGCAACGTCTTCGGCGCGCTGAGACGGGCAACGTCTTCGGCGCGCTGAGACGGAGCTGGCGACGAGAAGGCGACGTAGCTGGCGAGCTGAGAAGGACGACGTAACAGTCTTTGTCTTTTCTAAACATATTGTTGGTCTATGCGTTGTAATGCGTTGTAGTATAGTACCTGTTCTGTTTAAATAAAATAAAAAAGACAACTTGGCCTTTCCGTGAATGTGTGGACCTGCGGGCCTTTTTTGTTAAATTCTATACAAACTTATCGCTGGCGAACTGGGCTGTGCGCTGGGGGTAGTTTAAATTAGCGCTGGCAAATCGGCATGTGCCAGGGGTAGCAAATACCGCCGGCGAATACACGAAAGCGCCGGGGATAATGGCATGTTACCGCTGGCGAAATGGAAGGTGCCGGCGGTAACCACTTACCACCGGCGAGGTGATCGCCGGCGAATACGAAAACACCGGCGGTAGACCAATTCTATGCGCCGGCGGTAAGCAAAATCCTAGTAGTGCTTGAATTTTTTTGACCCCCTAATTTCTGGCTACTTCCTTTTTCTTTTGATCCCATGCCTCCTTGGAAACGTTGAGACCGCTGCTGCTAAATGGGACCCGCATGTCATCCTCTATGAGCAATCAACTTTTTTTTGTTGGAATTTTTTTTGGCACCTCATATTTGGTCACTTGCCTTTTTCTTTCGATCCCCTGCCGCCTCTCAAACGGTGAGACCGCTGCTGTTAAATGGGACCCGCATGTCATCCTCTATGTACTATAAAACTTTCTTTTCTTGGATTTTTTTTGGCACCTGATATTTGGTCACTTGCCTTTTGCTTTCGATCCCGTGCCGCCTCTCAAACGGTGAGACCGCTGCTGCTAAATGGGACCCGCATGTCATCCTCTATGTACAATCAAGTTTCTTTTCTTGAATTATTTTTGGCTCCTGATATTTGGTCACTTGCATTTTTCTTTCGATCTCATGCCACGTTTGAAACGTTGAGGAACCTGCTGGCTCATGGGACCCGCATGTGATCCTCTATGTACTATACAATTTCATTTTGTTGGTTTTTTTCACCCTCTGATTTTTGGCTATTTCCTTTTTCTTTTGATCCCCTGCCGCCTTTGAAACGTTGAGGACTCTGGTGGCTCATAGGTCCCACAGCTCAGCCTATATGAACGATAAAGCTTTCCTTTCTCGGAGTTTTTTTACCCCCTAATTTCTAGCTACTTTCTTTTTCTTTTGATCTCAAGCTGCATTTGAAACGTTGGGACCGCTGCTGCAAAATGGGACCCGCATGTCATCCTCTATGTACTATAAAATTTTCTCTTTTTTTGGATTTTTTGGCACCTAATATTTGGTCACTTGCCTTTTTCTTTCGATCACGTGCCGCCTCTCAAACGGTGATACCGCTGCTGCTAAATGGGACCCGCATGTCATCCTCTATGTATAATCAAGTTTATTTTCTTGAATTATTTTTGGCTCCTGATATTTGGTCACTTGCCTTTTTCTTTCGATCTCATGCCACGTTTGAAACATTGAGGAACCTGCTGGCACATGGGACCCGCATGTCATCCTCTATGTACAATAAAGTTTCTTTTCTTGTATTTTTTTCACCCTATGATTTTTGGCAATTTCCTATTTCTTTCGATCCCCTGCCGCCTTGGAAACGTTGAGTAAGTTGCTGACTCATGGGACCCGCATGTTATCCTCTATGTACAATCAACTTTCTTTTTTTTCTTTTGATCTCAAGCCGCATTTGAAATGTTGAGACCGCTGCTGCTAAATGGGACCTGCATGTCATCCTCTATGTACAATAAAGTTTCTTTTCTTGGATTATCTTTGGCTCCTGATATTTTGTCACTTGCCTTTTTCTTTCGATCTCATGCCGCCTTTGAAACGTTGAGTAAGCTGCTGGCTCATGGGTCCCGCATGTCATCCTCTACGAACAATAAAAGTTTCCTTTCTTGGAGTTATTTTTGACCCCTAATTTCTGGCTATTTGCCTTTTTCTTTTGATCTCCTGCCCCCTTTGAAACGATGAGGACGCTGTTGGCAGGTTGGTCCCACATGTCATCCTCTATGAACAAAAAAGTTTCCTTTGATGGATTTATTTTGAACCCCTAATTAATTTCTGGATATTTCCTTTTTTTTTCTTTTGATCCCCTGCCGCCTTGGAATCGTTGAGGATGCTGCTGCATCATGGGTCCCGCATGTCATCCTCTCAGAACGGTAAATGTTGCTTTTCTTGGATTTTGTTTACCAAGTGATTTTTGGCTTATTTTTTCTTTTGATCTCCTGCCGCCTTTAAAACGTTGAAGACACTACTGGCTCACGGGCCCCACATGTCAGCTTCTATGAACAATAAACACTGAGGATGGTGCTACCTCATGGGTCCCGCATGTCATCCTCTCAGAACGATAATGTTGCTTTTCTTGGATTTTTTACCAACATATTTTTGGTTTATTTTTTCTTTCCATCCCCTGCCGGCTTTAAAACGTTGACGACGCTGCTGGCTCATGGGTCCCCGATGTCAGCCTCCCCGTACAAGAAACATGTGATATCTTGATTATTTTACAGAAAATAAACAATGTATTTCGCTCTGAGCTATTGCAAATGGATAAATGAAATCTTTATTTTTACATAAACAAACTTATATGTTGAATCTCCTTGTTTTTTTGTTTTTGCGAAGCATAGGACTTTCCTGTTTTTTTAGAAAAGCCGAAGTTTCCTGTTTTGGAGTGGGCTGAAACTGTACGAGTCAAAAGGCCCAGCAGGATAGTTCAAAGGCCCAGATGTCCAGATGCAGCCCAATTGAAATCTTTCTTTTCTTGGATTTTTTTCACCCCCTGATTTCTAGCTACTTCATTTTTCTTTTGGTCTTGTGCCGCCTTGGAAACGTTGAGACCGCTGCTGCAAAATGGGACCCGCATGTCATCCTCTATGTACAATAAAGTCTCTTTTCTTGGATTATTTTTGGCTCCTGATATTTGGTCACTTGCCTTTTTCTTTCGATCTCATGCGCCTTTGAAACGTTGAGGAAGCTGCTAGCTGATGGGTCCCGCATGTCATCCTCTATGAACAATAAAAGTTTCCTTTGTTGGATTTATTTTTTTACCCCTAATTTCTGGCTATTTGCCTTTTTCTTTTGATCCCCTACCCCATTTGAAACGATGACGACGCAGCTGGCAGGTCGGTCCCACATGTCATCCTCTATGAACAATAAAAGTTTCCTTTGATGGATTTATTTTTGACCCTACTTAATTTCTGGCTATTTCCTTTTTTTCATTTTGATCCCCTGCCGCCTTGGAATAGTTGAGGATGCTGCTGCCTCATGGGTCCCGCATATCATCCTCTCACAACGTTAAATGTTTCTTTTATTGGATTTTGTTTACCAACTGATTTTTCTCTTATTTTTTCTTTCGATCTCCTGCCGCCTTCAAAACGTTGATGACGCTGCTGGCTCATGGGTCCCTAATGTCAGCCTCCCCGTACTGCAAATCCTCTTTATGCAAAGGTTGAGGATGATGCTGCCTCATGGGTCCCGCATGTCATCCTCTCAGAACGATAAATGTTTATTTTATTGGAGTTTTACCAACTGATTTTGGTTTATTTTTTCTTTCGATCCCCAGCCGCCTTTAAAACGTTGACGACGCTGCTGGCTCCTGGGTCCCCGATGTCAGCCTCCCCGTACAAGAAACATGTGATATCTTGATTATTTTGCAGACAATAAACAATGTATTTCGCTCTGAGCTTTGCAAACGGATAAATTAAATCTTTATTTTTACATAAACAAACTTATATGTTGAATCTCCTTGTTTTTTGTTTTTGCGAAGTATAGGACTCTCCTGTTTTGGAGTGGGCTGAAATTGTACGAGTCCAAAGGCGTCCAGCAGGATAGTTCCAAGGCCCAGACGGCCAGATGCAGCCCAATTGAAATCTTTCTTTTCTTGGATTTTTTTAACCCCCTGATTTCTGGCTACTTCCTTTTTTTTGGTCCTATGCCACCTTGGAAACATTGAGAACGCTGCTGCTAAATGGGACCCACATGTCATCCTCTATGTACAATAATTTCTTTTCTTGGATTATTTTTCGCTCCTGATATTTTTCACTTGCCTTTTTCTTTCCATCTCATGCCGACTTCGAAACGCTGAGACCGCTACTGCAAAATGGGACCCGCATGTCATCCCCTTTGTACAATAAAAATTACTTTTCTTGGATTATTATTTTTGGTTCCTGATATTTGGTCACTTTCCTTTTTCTTTCGATCTCATGCCACCTTTGAAACGTTGAGGAACCTGCTGGCTCTTGGGACCCGCATGTCATCCTCTATGTACTATACAAGTTTCTTTTCTTGGATTTTTTTTCACCATCTGATTTTTGGCTATTTCCTTTTTCTTTTGATCCCCTCCTGCCTTGGAAACGTTGAGTAAGCTGCGGACTCATAGGACCCACATGTCATCCTCTATGTCCATCAACTTTCTTTTCTTGGAGTTTTTTTTGACCCCCTAATTTCTAGCTCCTTCCTTTTTCTTTTGATCCCCTGTCGCCTTTGAAACATTGAGGATGCTGCTGCCTCATGGTCCCGCATGTCAGCCTCTCAGAACGATAAATGTTTCTTTTCATGGATTTTTTTGAACCCATGATTTCTGCCTACTTCCTTTTTCTTTTGGTCCAATGCGCCTTGGCAACGTCGAGACCGCTGCTGCAAAATGGGACCCGCATGTCATCCTCTATGCACAATAAAAATTTCTTTCGTGGATTATTTTTGGCTCCTGATATTTGTCACTTGCCTTTTTCTTTCGATCTCATGCCAACTTTGAAACATTGAGATGCTGCTGCAAAATGGGACCCGCATGTCATCCTCTATGTACAATAAACGTTTTTTCTTGGATTATTTTTGGGACCTGATATTTGTCACTTGACTTTTTCTTTCGGTATCATACCGCCTCTGAAACATTGAGGAAGCTGCAGGCTCGTGGGTCCCGCAAGTCATCCTCTATGTAGAATAAAAGTTTCCTTTCTTGGAATTATTTTTACCCCTGATTTCTGGCGACTTCCTTTTTCTTTTGATCCCGTGCCGCCTTGGAAACATTGAGACCGCTGCTGCAAAATGGGACCCGCATGTCATCCTCTACGTACAATAAAGTTTCTTTTCTTGGATTATTTTTGGCTCCTGATATTTGGTCACTTCCTTTTTCTTTCGATCCCGTGCCCCCTTGGAAACGTTAAGACCACTGCTGAAAAATGGGACCCGCATGTCATACTCTATGTACAATAAAGTTTCTTTTCTTGGATTATTTTTGGCTACTCGATGTTTTGGCACTTGCCTTTTTCTTTCGATCTCATGCCGCCTTTGAAACGTTGAGACCGCTGCTCGCAAAATGGGACCCATATGTCATCCTCTATGTACAATAAAAGTTTCTTTTCTTGGATTATTTTTTGCTCCTGATATTTGGTCACTTTCCTTTTTCTTTCGATCTCATGCCGCCTCTGAAACGTTGAGTAAGTAGCTGGCTCATGGGACCCGCATGTCATCCTCTATGTACAATAAAGTTTCTTTTCTTGGATTTTTTTACCCACTGAATTTTGGTCACTTGCCTTTTTCTTTCGATCCTATGCCGCCTTTGAAATTGAGGAGGCTGCTGGCTCATGGGTCCCACATGTCAGCCTCTATGAACAATAAACCTTTCCTTTGTTGGATTTATTTTTTACCCCTAATTTCTGGCTATTTGCCTTTTTCTTTTGATCCCCTGCGGCCTTTGAAACGATGAGGACGATGCTGGCAGGTCGGCCCCACATGTCATCTTGTATGAAGAATAAAAGTTTCCTTTGTTGGATTTACTTTTGACCCCTAATTTCTGGCTATTTGCCTTTTTTTCTTTTGATCCTCTGCCGACTTTGAAATGATGAGGATGCTGCTGGCAGATCTGTCCCACATGCCAGCCTCTCTAAACTATAAATGTTTCCTTTCTATGATTTATTTTTGACCCTTATTTTAGGGATACTTGCTTTTTTTGGGATATCCTACCGCATTTAAAATGTTGAGGACCATGCTGGCTCATGGGTCCCACATGGAATCCTCTTTGGACGATAAACCTTCATTTCTTGTTAATGATAGGTTTATTTGTATTATTTTTGCAGACTAATACAAACTCTTTCGCTCCAAGATCTTGCAAGTTAATAGAATAAATCATGTAATTATTAGGATATGTTTTAAATTTCAAATCCACTTTATGAATTTTTAAAAATACCGTGATCCATGTGGGTATGGAGCGATCAAGGATTTTCATATTGGCCATGAGCAGTTTCAAAAATTGCAACCCAATAATTCAAAATAAATACAAACAACTTTTATGTAGAATCTCCGTGTTTTTGTTTTTTTGCCAATCATAGGATCTGTGGTTCTTTAGAAAAGGGCCGACATTGCATGAGCAGAAAGGCCCATTTGTAGTTATTGGGCTTCGACAGCCGGAGCAAGTAGGCCAATAGCAAATACCATGTAGATGGCCGATGGAACCCAAAAGTATTTGTTGCGTAGACTTAGATGCCAAACTCAGCCTTATTGACATGAACCTTGCTATGCACACGGCAATTTCAGTCCGATCCGTGTAAGAAACACAAGATCTAACCCTTCGTGTGAGGAAGCAGGTGGCAGCACACCCCCAGATGCTCAATCGTACATACACATATCATATAGGAGTTGTCGTATGTACATCAGTTCTGTATTGACATGTTTTTTTCTTTGGTTCACATGTGGGGTCCGCACAGTCACCTAGGTCGCACATTGATGTCTACGGGGGCTTCTATTCTTGTAGACAGTGTTGGGCCTCCAAGAGCAGAGGTTTGTAGAACATCAGCAAGTTTCCCTTAAGTGGATCACCCAAGGTTTATCGAACTCAGGGAGGAAGAGGTCAAAGATATCCCTCTCAAGCAACCCCGCAACCACAAAGCAAGAAGTCTCTTGTGTCCCCAACACACCTAATAGGTGCACTAGTTCGGCGAAGAGATAGTGAAATACAAGTGGTATGAATGAATATGAGCAGTAGTAACGGCGCCAGAAAAGTGCTTGCTGGCGTGCAGTTGATGGTAGTAATATTGCAGGAAGTAAAGATGCAGTAAAACAATAAACAAGCAGCGATAGTGATGACCCACAAGTATAGGGGGTGTATCGTAGTATCTTCGATAAGTAAGAATGTCGATCCCAACGAGGAGCAGAAGGTGTTGACAAGCAGTTTCGATGAAGGATTCACTGTAAATGCTCACAGACAAGTATTCGGGGGTTTTGATGTAACCGATGAATAAAGTACGAGTAAGTAAAGTGCGAGAATAATAATTGCAGCGAGTGGCCCAATCCTTTTTAGCACAAAGGACAAGCCGGTTTGTTTACTTATATTAACCAAACGTTCTCGAGGACACACGGGATTTTAGTCTAGTGCTTTCGCTACATACATCTAATTAATCTTCATTGTTTTGATAAGTGTTGTGTGGGTGAACCTATGCTAATGTACCACCCTTCCTATGACTAATACATACTTGTGATTATACCCCTTGCAAGCATCCGCAACTACAAGAAAGTAATTAAGATAAATCTAACCACAGCCTTAAACTCGAGATCCTCGCTATCCCTCCCGCATCGATATACCAACGGGGGCTCGGGTTTCGTCACTCCGGCAACCCCGCAATTGGCAAACGAGCACAAGATGCATTCCCCTAGGCCCATAAAGGTGAAGTGTCATGTAGTCGACGTTCACACGACACCACTAGAAGAATAACACCACAACTTAAATATCATAACATTGAATATTACTCAACCATACTTCACTACTAACATTTAGACTTCACCCATGTCCTCAAGAACTAAACGAACTACTCACGAGACATCATACGGAACATGATCAGAGGTGATATGATGATGAATAACAATCTGAACATAAACCTTGGTTCAACGGTTTCACTCAATAGCATCAATAACAAGTAGAAATCAACACCGGGAGAGTTTCCCCTATCAAACAATCAAGATCAAACCCAAATTGTTACAGCGGTGACGGCGTGCAGCGGTGGAGATGGCGGTGATGATGATGATGATGGTGATGATGATGGAGATGATGTCCAGCTCAATGACGGTGACGATGGCGTCGATTTCCCCCTCCGGGAGGGAATTTCCCCGGCGGATCTCAGCCTGCCGGAGAGCTCTTTACTCTCTGGTGTTCTCCGCCCCGCAGAGGCGGCTGTGGCTCTTCGCGACGTACCCCTGGAGCTTAGGTTTTCGGGACGAAGGCGTACGCGAAGAAAAGGAGGTGAGAGGGGGCTGTGGGCCCCCTCCTCACAGGGTGGCGCGGCCAGGCCTTGGGCCGCGCCGGCCTATGGGGTGGGCCCACCTCGGGTCTCCTCTTCTCCCCCTTCTGGCTCCCTTCGTCATCTGGAAAAATAGGATTTTTCATATAATTTCCGTCAACTGTTGATCTTCCGAAATATTGCATTCTGACGGTGCTTTTTCCAGCAGAATCTCGGCTCCGGTGCGCGATCCTCCAATAATCATGAAACATGCAAAATAGATGAAATAACATAAGTATCATCTCCAAATATGAAATATATCAATGAATAACAGCAAATTATGATATAAAATAGTGATGCAAATTGGACGTATCAACTCCCCCAAGCTTAGACCTCGCTTGTCCCCAAGCGAAACTGAACTCGGTAAACAGGACCACATGTTTATGGAGTGAAGAGTCGATAAATCAAATACGGACAAGAAGCATCATATTCATTCACACAAGACATTCTAGTAAACATCCTCCTCATATAACTCAACTTGAAACAAGTATAAGGTAATCACAAATAAAGGTGCATAAGAAATCATAGTTGGTGATGGCAAACTTTGTTCTTGGTCAGAGAACAGTTAACAGATTATACTTATCTATTGAGCAGCGCTCTCATGTTAAAGTTTATATGGCTCATCTCGCATACTCCATCATAATGATCATTGATAACTTTCAAAGCTTTATTCATTCAGATAAAACTTGTACTAAACAAGGAAGAGTAAAAGACATGATGAAGCAAATCACAATATAATAGTTTGATCACAACAACTTAAATGCTTGCTTGAGATGGAGGGAAATAGGTTTACTGACTCAACATAAAGTAAAAGACAGGCCCTTCGCAGAGGGAAGCAGGGATTAAATCATGTGCTAGAGCTTTTTCAGTTTTGAAATCATATGAAGAGAATAAAAGTAATATTTTAAGAGGTGTTTGTTGTTGTCAACGAATGGTAGCGGGTACTCTAACCCCCTTGCCAAACAGACCTCCAAAGAGCGGCTCCCATGAAGGACGTTATCTCTACCAGCAAGGTAGATCATCCCTCTTCTCTTTTGTTTACACATGTACTTTAGTTTATTTAAGGATGACACTCCCCCAACCTTTGCTTACACAAGCCATGGCTAACCGAATCCTCGGGTGCCTTCCAACAATCTCATACCATGGAGGAGTGTCTATTGCAAAATTAAGTTGCTTACTGATGAATCAGAGCAAAACATGTGAAGAGAATTATTAATGAAAGTTGATTAATTGGGGCTGGGAACCCCGTTGCCAGCTCTTTTTGCAAAATTATAGGATAAGTGGATGAAGCCACTAGTCCATTAGTGGAAGCTGCCTAACAAGACCGAAAGATAAAACACCACATACTTCCTCATGAGCTATAAAACATTGACACAAATAAGAAGTAATAAATTTTTAATTGTTTAAAGGTAGCACATGAAGTATTTACTTGGAATGGCAGGAAATACCATGCAGTAGGTAGATATGGTGGACACAAATGGCATAGGTTTGGGTTCAGGTTTGGATGCACGAGAAGCATTCCCTCTCAGTACAGGTCTTTGGCTAGCAAGGTTAATTAGCAAGCATAAGAGTTGAGGGAAACAAGCAAATATACATGTGATAGACATAATCATGTATCTTTCTTGTAAGCACAAACAATTTTAACTTCAGAATAATAAGCTATGAGCTAACAAGAAAGGAAGACAATGAAACAACTATATGTATTTCTCTTTTCTACTTAAACCTCAAGGTGTTGTTGCTATTGACCAATGCTAAGTTTGCCAAAACCAAATAGATTTACTCAATGCTCCCAAAGTGGTACCAATACTAAAATCAAGATCAATCATATAATAGAAATTGCAAACTAAAATAAGGTGTGCAATATGTAAATGATAAGACTTCTCATTAATATTTCATAACGATAACTCACACCAAGGGATAAATAGACAACCAACTAAAGGAGAGATACTTCCACACTGCAACCCATCTTATATGATAACTTCCCTACTCATGATATGACACTACTTGATAGTAAAAAGTAAAAAGGTAGTGATGATGTGATACCGCGGCACTCCCCCAAGCTTGGAACAAACCAAGGGGATGCCAATACCGATGATGAATTACCCCTTTGGCGATGGTGGTGATGAACTCCCGTCATCGGACTTCCAAGGAAGAGGCTCTCCATCGACAAACGACATCTTGGTCTCGGGAATCCTGAAACTAGCAGCATGGCTTATGTGTTTAAACCTGTTTTCATACTCACAGTTCTGATTCTGAACGTCATAGAGTTGAGCTTGGAGTTTGTTGGTGGTGTCGTGAAGTGAGAGGATGTCGCCCCATAGCTTTGCAGTTTCTTTCTCGTGTTCAGCAATGAGTTCACACACAATCTTGTGGAAGATATCCACTTCATGCTCGGCCATCTTCTTGTAGTTGAAGACCTCTTGTTCTAGCTTCCCCATCCTGTCTTCCAAGCTTCCTTCTCCTTTAGGACCCTGGACATCTTTGATCTGCAGCTCCCCATCAACGAGCAGCAATTCCTTGGGATGCATCCTCAGCTCGTCCATGTACAAGTTGTCAAAGTCCTTGCGGGAGCTGTCCTTCGGAGTTTCTGACGAAGACATGAGACCTCTAGATCCGAAGCAAATCCTGGCAGAAACAGCTCGAAACAAAACACGTCGAGAAAACGATATACGGACCTCCAGGGGTCCGTGGGATTATATAGCAGGAATTTTTATGTCAAAAGGAAAGTACCAGGTCGAACCGGAGTCGGAAAGGAGCGACGAGGCGGCCAGCTCATAGGGCGGCGCGGGCCAAGGCCTGGCCGCGCCGGCCTATGGGGGCACGCCCTCGTGCGTCTCCTCCACTCCGTTTCGATCTCGTAATTTTTCATATTTTCCAAAAACAGCAAAAACATTGTTCGGAAAGTAAATCGCGAACTTTTTCTTACTTGTACTATTACCTATTCAAAGTCGAGTTCTGGCGGACTGTCAATTTGACCTTTGATGAAAGCCTCCGGTGTTTCCACTCGAATAACATCAACATCTACATTATAAGAATCACCTGAGATATAATGCTTGAGTCTTTGTCCATTCACCACTTGCGTGGAATTGCCTTGGAGAGAACTAATTTTAATTGCTCCTGAACGATACACCTCCTCAACAACATATGGTCCTTCCCATTTCGAGAGTAATTTCCCGCAAAGAATCTGAGACGAGACCGATACAATAGGACTTTATCCCCAATATTAAACTCTCTTTTGATAATCCTTCTATCATGCCATTTCTTAACTTTATCTTTAAAGAGTTTAGCATTTTCATAAGCTTCACTTCTCCATTCATCTAGAGAACTTAATTGCAGCAACCTCTTATTATCGGCTAGTTTAGGATCTTTATTTAGTTCTCTAACAGCCCAATAAGCTTTGTGCTCTAGTTCTAAAGGTAAATGACAAGCTTTTCCATAAACCATTTTATAAGGTGACATTCCCATGGGGTTTTTATAAGCAGTTCTATAAGCCCATAGTGCTTCCTTCAATTTACTAGCCCAATTCTTTCTAGTTTTATTAACGAGTCTTTTGCAAGATAGATTTAATTTCTCTATTTGATAGTTCTACTTGCCCACTAGTTTGAGGATGATAAGCGGAAGCAATTCTATGATTAATACCATATTTAGCAAGAGTTTTTCTAAAACCACCATGAATAAAATGAGAACCTCCATCTGTCATAATATATCTAGGCACTCCAAATCAAGGAAAAATAATGTCTAATAGCATTCTTAAAGAGGTCTCACCATCAGCACTTTTTGTAGGTATGGCTTCCACCCATTTAGTAACATAATCAACAGCAACAAGTATATGAGTGTTACCTTCTGAAGAGGGAAAAGGTCCCATGAAGTCAAATCCCCAACAATCAAATGGTTCAATAACAAGAGTATAATTCATAGGCATTTCATTGCGTCTGGAGATATTACCAACCCTTTGACATTCATCACAAGATAAAATAAACTTCCTTGCATCTTTGAAGAGAGTTGGCCAATAAAAACCTGATTGTAGAACCTTTTGTGTGGTTCTATCTCCGGCGTGATGTCCTCCATAAGCACTCCCATGACATTTACTCAATATCTCTTGTTGTTCATATTCGGGAACACACCTTCGCAGAATACCATCCACTCCTTCTTTATATAAGTGTGGGTCATCCCAAAAATAATGCCTCAAGTCATAAAAGAATTTCCTCCTTTGCTGAGCTGAAAAGGTTGGAGGCAAGTACTTGGAAACAATAAAGTTAGCATAATCAGCATACCAAGGACTGTCTCGCGAGCTCACCTTTATTACAGCCAATTGTTCATTTGGAAAACTATCATTAACAGGAACAGGATCATAAGCAATATTTTCCAATCTAGACAAATTATCAGCAACAGGATTATCAGCACCTTTCCTATCTAAAATATGTAAATCAAATTCTTGCAAAAGAAGTACCCATCTAATAAGCCTCGGCTTAGCATCTTTCTTTGTCATAAGGTATCTAACTGCAGCATGATCAGTATGAATCGTAACTTTTGAATCAACAATATAAGATCTAAATTTATCACAAGCAAAGACTACAGCTAACAATTCTTTTTCAGTAGTAGCATAATTTCTTTGAGCAGCATCAAGAGTTTTACTAGCATAATGAATAACATTCAGTTTTTTATCTACTCGCTGTCCAAGAACAGCGCCTACAACAAAATCACTAGCATCACACATAATTTCAAATGGTAAATTCCAATCAGGAGGTTCAACTATAGGGGCAGTTGTTAAGGCTTTCTTTAGAGTTTCAAAAGCTTCCTTACAATCATCATCAAAAACAAAAGTTCCATGTTTTTGAAGAAGATTAGTAAGAGGCTTTGAAATCTTAGAAAAATCTTTAATAAATCTCCTATAAAACCCAGCATGACCAAGAACACTACGAATACCTTTAACATCCCTAGGATAGGGCATCTTCTCAATTGCTTCAACTTTAGCTCTATCAACTTCAATACCTCTCTCGGAAATTTTATGTCCCAATACAATTCCTTCATAAATCATAAAGTGGCATTTCTCCCAATTAAGAACAAGGTTAGTTTCTTCACATCTCTGCAAAACTTTATCAAGGTTCCGCAAGCAACTATCAAAAGAATTCCCATAGACAGAAAAATCATCCATGAATACCTCTACAATACTCTCACAAAAGCCATGAAAAATAACAGACATGCATCTTTGAAAAGTGGCAGGAGCATTACATAAACCAAAAGGCATACGCCTATAAGCATAAGTTCCATAGGGACAAGTGAAAGTGGTTTTCTCTTGATCTTTAGTTTTAACAGCAATTTGTGAAAACCCAGAATAACCGTCAAGAAAGCAAAAATGAGTATTTTAGATAACCTTTCTAACATTTGATCAATAAAAGGCAAAGGGTAATGATCTTTCTTAGTAACCTTATTAACTTTTCGATAATCAATGCACATTCTATACCCTACAACTACTCTTTGAGGGATGAGCTCATCATTATCATTAGGCACAACGAGTCATTCCTCCTTTCTTAGGAACACAATGCACAAGACTAACCCATCTACTATCAGCAATAGGATATATAATACCAGCTTCAAGGAGTCTTAATACCTCATTTCTTACCACATCCTTCATCTTAGGAATTAGACGACGCCGAGGTTCAACAACAGGCTTCGCATCATCTTCTATATTAATGGCGTGTTGGCAAATAGAGGGAGAAATCCCCTTCAAGTCATCAAGAGTGTAGCCAATAGCACCTCGGTGTTTTTTCAGTATTTCCAATAACCTTTCTTCTTCAAACTCTGAAAGCTTAGAACTAATTATAACATGATATATTTTCTTATCATCAATATGAGCATATTTAAGATTATCAGGCAATGGTTTTAAATCAAAGACAGGATCTTCCTTTGGTGGTGGTGTTGTACCCAGATCTTCCACCGGTAAATCATGCTTAAGAATAGGTTGACGAAGGAAAATTTCATCAAGCTCGTCTCTTTTCTTCCCTAAAAACTTCACTCTCACTATTCTCCAAATGTTGCTGCAAAGGATTACTAGGAGCAAGAGCAATAGATGCACACTGTTCAACTTTAAAATCACTATTAGGCGAATCAATTTCATAAGGAGTTTTGGTAAATTTAGAGAAGTTAAACTCATAAGATTCACCAGCAAATTTAGTCAAAATTTTCTCTTTCTTGCAATCTATAATAGCTCCACAAGTATTTAGAAAAGGTCTACCAAAAATGATAGGACAATATTTACTAGTAGCAGAACCAAGTACCAAAAAGTCAGCATGATATTTAATCTTACCACATAGAACTTCCATATCTCGAATAATACCAATAGGAGAGATAGTTTCTCTATTAGCCAGCCGAATAACCACATCAATATCTTCAAGTTCACAAGAACCAATTTCGTGCATAATCTCCGTGTAAAGCTCATAAGGAATAGCACTAATACTTGCACCAATATCACATAAACCATAATAACAATGATCACCAATTCTAACAGATAGCATAGGAACACTACCTTTCCTAGACTTATTAGGATGCGAAACAATATTAGAGGCATCTTCACAAAAAATAATATGACCATCCTCCACATTTTCAGTCACAAGATCTTTAACAATTGCAACAACAGGTTCAACTTTTATTTGTTCTTCAGGTTCTATAGGTTTCTTTTCACTTTTATGAACCGCACTATTTATAACAGACTACTCCTTCATTTTAGCAGGGAAAGGAGTTTTTTCAATATAAGCTTCAGGAATAACATGATCAACAGTTTCAACTACAACACATTTATTTATAGATGAATCAATTTTATCTTTATACGGTTCATGATACTTATCAAAGTTCTTCTTAGGCAATTCATAATGAGAAGCAAAAGCTTTATAAAGATTTGCAAGCAACTTGAGAATCAAGACCATAAGTAGCACTCATATTACGAAATTTATCAGTATCCATAAAAGCTTCAATGCATTTATAATCATAATTTATACCCGATTCTCTATCCTTGTCGTTCTCCCATCCTTCAGTATTTTCTTGGATCCGATTAAGAAGGTCCCTTTTAAACTCTTCCTTGTTGCGTGTAAATGATCCGGAACAAGAAGTATCCAGCAAGGTCTTGTCTTGAAAAGAAAGTCTTGCATAGAAATTATCAATAATAATATTACCAGGAAGCTCATGAATGGGGCATTTGAGCATTAAAGACTTCAATCTCCCCCACGCTTGGGCAATACTCTCTCCTTCATGAGGCCAAAAATTATATATGCGATTCCGATCTTTGTGAATCTCACTTGGAGGATAGAACTTAGAATAAAACCGGGGCACAATATCATTCCATTCAAGAGAATCCCCATTATATAGTAATTTATACCAATGCGCCGCTTTACCAGACAGCGATACAGAGAATAGTTTCTTCCTCACTTCATCCATAGCAATACCTGCACACTTGAATAAACCGCATAATTCATGTAAGAACAGTAAATGATCTCCAGGGTGGACAGTTCCATCCCTGTATAACGGTTACCCACTACACGTTCAATAATTTTCATAGGTATTTTGTATGGTATTTCTTCCTTACCTGGCGCCTCATCCACTACCTTTGCAGTAGTAGTAGATTTCCCAAATAAACACTCAAGAGAAGATCTCTTCATAATGAATTATAGCAGCGAGCAGAAATAAAATCAGCACAAACGAGTAGAAATTTCCCTTACCAATTCCACTTACCAATAGCGCTTCACTCCCCGGCAACGGCGCCAGAAAATAGTCTTGATGACCCACAAGTATAGGGGGTGTATCGTAGTATCTTCGATAAGTAAGAATGTCGATCCCAACGAGGAGCAGAAAGTGTTGACAAGCAGTTTCGATGAAGGATTCACTGTAAATGCTCACAGACAAGTATTCGGGGGTTTTGATGTAACAGATGAATAAAGTACGAGTAAGTAAAGTGCGAGAATAATAATTGCAGCGAGTGGCCCAATCCTTTTTAGCACAAAGGACAAGCTGGTTTGTTTACTTATATTAACCAAACGTTCTCGAGGACACACGGGATTTTAGTCTAGTGCTTTCGCTACATACGGCTAATTAATCTTCATTGTTTTGATAAGTGTTGTGTGGGTGAACCTATGCTAATGTACCACCCTTCCTAGGACTAATACATACTTGTGATTATACCCCTTGCAAGCATCCGCAACTATAAGAAAGTAATTAAGATAAATCTAACCACAACCTTAAACTCTGAGATCCTCGCTATCCCTCCTCGCATCGATATACCAACGGGGCTCAGGTTTCGTCACTCCGGCAACCCCGCAATTGGCAAACGAGTACAAGATGCATTCCCCTAGGCCCATAAAGGTGAAGTGTCGTGTAGTCGACGTTCACACGACACCACTAGAAGAATAACAGCACAACTTAAATATCATAACATTGAATATTACTCAACCATACTTCAATACTAACATTTAGACTTCACCCACGTCCTCAAGAACTAAACGAACTACTCACGAGACATCATACGGAAGATGATCAGAGGTGATATGATGATGAATAACAATCTGAACATAAACCTTGGTTCAACGGTTTCACTCAATAGCATCAATAACAAGTAGAAATCAACACCGGGAGAGTTTCCCCTATCAAACAATCAAGATCAAACCCAAATTGTTACAGCGGTGACGGCGTGCAGCGGTGGAGATGGCGGTGATGATGATGATGATAGTGATGATGATGGAGATGATGTCAAGCTCGATGATGGTGACGATGGCGTCGATTCCCCCCTCCAGGAGGGAATTTCCCCGGTGGATCTCAGCCTGCCGGAGAGCTCTTTTCTCTCTGGTGTTCTCCGCCCCGCAGAGGCGGCTATGGCTCTTCGCGACGTAGCCCTGGAGCTTAGGTTTTCGGGACGAAGGCGTACGCAAAGAAAAGGAGGCGAGAGGGGGCTGTGGGCCCCCTCCTCACAGGGCGGCGCGGCCAGGCCTTGGGCCGCGCCGGCCTATGGGGTGGGCCCACCTCGGGTCCCCTCTTCTCCCCCTTCTGGCTCCCTTCGTCATCTGGAAAAATAGCATTTTTCATATAATTTCCGTCAACTCGTTGATCTTCCGAAATATTGCATTCTGACGGTGCTTTTTCCAGCAGAATCCCGGCTCCGGTGCGCGATCCTCCAATAATCATGAAACATGCAAAATAGATGAAATAACATAAGTATCATCTCCAAATATGAAATATATCAATGAATAACAGCAAATTATGATATAAAATAGTGATGCAAATTGGACGTATCAGATAGCAGTATTTAGGAACAAGGCCTAGGGATCATACTTTCACTAGTGGACACTCTCAACATTGATCACATAACAGAATAAATAGATAGATGCTAGACTCTACACCCTCTTGTTGAATGATGAACACCACTAACTGTTTAGGATTACACTAACCCTCAATGCCGGAGTTAACAAGCTCCACAATATTCAATGTTCATGTTTAAATAACCTTAGAGTGCATGACAGATCAACATAACCAAACCAAGTACTAACATAGCATGCACACTGTCACCTTCACGCTGCGAAAGGAGGCATAGATCACATCAATACCATCATAGCAATAGTTAACTTCATAATCTACAAGAGATCACAATCATAGCCTACACCAAGTACTACACGATGCACACACTGTCACCATTACACCGTGCAGGAGGAATAAACTACTTTAAAAACATCACTAGAGTAGCACACAGATATACTATGATACAAAACACATTGCAATCATAAAGAGATATAAATAAGCACTTCACTATGCCATTCATAACAGTGAATAAGTATTCTGTGAAATATAGCCTAAGAGACCCACACGGTGCACACACTGTCACCTTTACACACGTGGGACAAGGAGTCTCCGGAGATCACATAAGTAAAATCCACTTGACTAGCACAATGACATCTAGATTACAAGCATCATCATATGAATCTCAATCATGTAAGGCAGCTCATGAGATTATTGTATTGAAGCACATAGGAGAGAGATTAACCACATAGCTACCGGTACAGCCCCGAGCCTCGATGGAGAACTACTCCCTCCTCATGGGAGACAGCAGCGGTGATGAAGATGGCGGTGGTGTCGATGGAGGAGCCTTCCGGGGGCACTTCCCCGACCCGGCGGCGTGCCGGAACAGAGACTCCTGTCCCCCAGATCTTGGCTTCGCGATGGCGGTGGCTCTGGAAGGTTTTCTCTGGTTTCGTCGAACGTGGTAGGGTTTTCGTGACGGAGGCTTTAAGTAGGCGGAAGGGCAAGGTCGGTGGAGTCCTGGTGGGACCACACACTAGGCCGACGCGGCCGGGGCTTGGGCCGCGCCGCCCTACTGTGTCCCCACCTCGTGGCCCCACTTCGTTTCTCCTTCGGACTTCTGGAAGCTTGGTGAAAAAATAGGACCCTGGGCGTTTATTTCGTCCAATTCCGAGAATATTTCCTTACTAGGATTTTTGAAACCAAAAACAGCAGAAAACAGCAACTGGCACTTCGGCATCTCGTCAGTAGGTTAGTTCCGGAAAACGCATAAATATGACATAAAGTATGCATAAAACATGTAGATATCATCAATAATGTGGCATGGAACATAAGAAATTATCGATACGTCGGAGACGTATCAGCATCCCCAAGCTTAGTTCCTGCTCATCCCGAGCAGGTAAACGATAACAAAGATAATTTCTGGAGTGACATGCCATCATAACCTTGATCATACTATATTGTAAACATATGTAATGAATGCAGCGATCAAAACAATGGTAAATGACATGAGTAAACTAATGAATCATAAAGCAAAGACTTTTCATGAATAGTACTTTCAAGACAAGAATCAATAAGTCTTGCATAAGAGTTAACTCATAAAGCAATAAATCAAAGTAAAGGTATTGAAGCAACACAAAGGAAGATTTGAAGTTTCAGCAGTTGCTTTCAACTTATAACATGTATATCTCATGGATATTGTCAATGTAAAGTAATATAACAAGTGCAATATGCAAGTATGTAGGAATCAATGCACAGTTCACACAAATGTTTGTTTCTTGAGGTGGAGAGAAATAGGTGAACTGACTCAACATAAAAGGTAAAAGAATGGCCCTTCGCAGAGGGAAGCATTGATTGCTATATTTGTGCTAGAGATTTGGTTTTGAAAACAAGAAACAATTTTGTCAACGGTAGTAATAAAGCATATGTGTTATGTAAATTATATCTTACAAGTTGCAAGCCTCATGCATAGTATACTAATAGTGCCCGCACCTTGTCCTAATTAGCTCGGATTACGGGATTATCATCGCAATACACATGTTTTAACCAAGTGTCACAAAGGGGTACCTCTATGCCGCTCTGTACAAAGGTCTAAGGAGAAAGCTCGCATTGGATTTCTCGCTTTTGATTATTTTCAACTTAGACATCCATACCGGGACAACATAGACAACGAGATAATGGACTCCTCTTTAATGCATAAGCATGTAGCAACAATTAATGTTCTCATATGAGATTGAGGATATATGTCCAAAACTGAAACTTCCACCATGGATCATGGCTTTAGTTAGCGGCCCAATGTTCTTCTCTAACATTATGCATGCTCTAACCATTAAATGAGTGGTAAATCTCCCTTACTTACGAAAAGACGAACATGCATAGCTACTCACATGATATTCAACAAAGAGTAGTTGATGGCGTCCCCAGGAACATGGTTATCGCACAACAAGCAACTTAATAAGAGATAAAGTGCATAAGTACATATTCAATACCACAATAGTTTTTAGGCTATTTGTCCCATGAGCTATGTATTTCAAAGGTAAAGAATGGAAATTTTAAAGGTAGCACTCAAGCAATTTACTTTGGAATGGCGGAGAAATACCATGTAGTAGGTAGGTATGGTGGACACAAATGGCATAGTGGTTGGCTCAAGGATTTTGGATGCATGAGAAGTATTCCCTCTCGATACAAGGTTTAGGCTAGCAAGGTTATTCGAAACAAACACAAGGATGAACCGGTGCAGCAAAACTCACATAAAAGACATATTGTGAACATTATAAGACTCTACACCGTCTTCCTTGTTGTTCAAACTCAATACTAGAAATTATCTAGACTTTAGAGAGACTAATTATGCAAACCAAATTTTAGCAAGCTCTATGTATTTCTTCATTAATAGGTGCAAAGTATATGATGCAAGAGCTTAAACATGATCTATATGAGCACAACAATTGCCAAGTATCAAATTATTCAAGACATCATACCAATTACTACATGTAGCATTTCCCGTTTCCAACCATATAACAATTAACGAAGCAGTTTCAACCTTCGCCATGAAAATTAAAAGCTAAGAACACATGTGTTCATATGAACCAGCGGAGCGTGTCTCTCTCCCACACAAGCATTTATTCAAACAAAAACAAAAACAAAAACAAACAGACGCTCCAAGTAAAGTACATAAGATGTGGCCGAATAAAAATATAGTTTCAAGGGAGGAACCTGATAATTTTGTCGATGAAGAAGGGGATGCCTTGGGCATCCCCAAGCTTAGATGCTTGAGTCTTCTTGAAATATGCAGGGATGAACCACCGGGGCATCCCCAAGCTTAGAGCTTTCACTCTCCTTGATCATAGTATATCATCCTCCTCTCTTGACCCTTGAAAACTTCCTCCACACCAAACTCAAAACAACTCATTAGAGGGTTAGTGCATAATAAAAATTCACATGTTCAGAGGTGACATAATCATTCTTAACACTTCTGGACATTGCACAAAGCTACTGGAAGTTAATGAAACAAAGAGATCCATCCAACACAGCAAAAGAGGCAACGCGAAATAAAAAGGCAGAATCTGTCAAAACAGAACAGTCCGTAAAGACGAATTTTAAAGAGGCACCAGACTTGCTCAAATTGAATGAAAGTTGCGTACATATCTAAGGATCACTCACATTAATTGGCATAATTTTCTGAGTTACCTACAGAGAATTAGGCCCAGATTCGTGACAACAAGAAATCTGTTTCTGCGCAGTAATCCAAATCTAGTATGAACCTTACTATCAAAGACTTTACTTGGCACAACAATGCAACAAAACTAAGATAAGGAGAGGTTGCTACAGTAGTAACAACTTCCAAGACTCAAATATAAAATAAAAGTACTGTAGCAAAATAAACACATGGGTTATCTCCCAAGAAGTGCTTTCTTTATAGCCATTAAGATGGGCTCAGCAGTTTTAATGATGGACTCGCAAGAAATAGTAGTTGAAGCAAAAGAGAGCATCAAGAAGCAAATTCAAAACAAATTTAAGCCTAACATGCTTCCTATGCATAGGAATCTTGTAAATAAACAAATTCATGAAGCATGATGCAACGAGCATAGAAAGATAAAACAAGTGTAACTTCAAAAATTTCAGCATATAGAGAGGTGTTTTAGTAACATGAAAATTTCTACAACCATATTTTCCTCTCTCATAATAATATCCAAGTAGCATCATGAGCAAACTCAACAATATAAGTATCACATAAAACATCTTTATTCACATGCATAAAAGTATCATTACCCTCCACATAAGCATAGTCAATTTTATTGGTAATAGTGGGAGCAAATTCAACAAAGTAGCTATCATTATTATTCTCATCATCAAATATAGGAGGCATATTGTAATCATAATCAAATTTATCCTCCATAACAAGCGGCACCAAAAGACTACTATCATTATAATCATCATAAATAGGAGGCAAAGTATCATCAAAGTAAATTTTCTCCTCAATGCTTGGGGGACTAAAAATATCATGCTCATCAAAACCAGCTTCCCCAAGCTTAGAACTTTCTATATCATTAGCAACAATGGTATTCAAAGTGTTCATACTAATATGTTCCATGGGTTTTTTAATTTTCGCATCAAACCATCCATGTCTTAAATCAGGAAATAGAATAAGAAGCTCATTGTTGTCCATTATGCCAAACTAGTGTAAACAAGAAACCAAAAGATGCAATTGCAGGATCTAAAGGAAATAGCTTCGAACACTCACACAATGGCGCCAGAAAAGTACTCTTACCTGGGACCGGAGTATGAGTGCCTTTTACCTTTCCTCCCCGGCAACGGCGCCGTAAAAGTGCTTGATGTCTACGGGTGCTTCTATTCTTGTAGACAGTGTTGGGCCTCCAAGAGCGAGAGGTTTGTAGAACAGCAGCAAGTTTCCCTTAAGTGGATCACCCAAGGTTTATCGAACTCGGGGAGGAAGAGGTCAAAGATATCCCTCTCAAGCAACCCTGCAACCACAAAGCAAGAAGTCTCTTGTGTCCCCAACACACCTAATAGGTGCACTAGTTCGGCGAAGAGATAGTGAAATACAAGTGGTATGAATGAATATGAGCAGTAGTAACGGCGTCAGAAAAGTGCTTGCTGGCGTGCAATTGATGGTAGTAATATTGTAGGAAGTAAAGATGCAGTAAAACAGTAAACAAGCAGCGATAGCAGTATTTAGGAACAAGGCCTAGGGATCATACTTTCACTAGTGGACACTCTCAACATTGATCACATAACAGAATAGATAGATAGATGCTAGACTCTACACCCTCTTGTTGAATGATGAACACCACTAACTGTGTAGGATTACACGAACCCTCAATGCCGGAGTTAACAAGCTCCACAATATTCAATGTTCATGTTTAAATAACCTTAGAGTGCATGACAGATCAACATAACCAAACCAAGTACTAACATAGCATGCACACTCGTCACCTTCACGCTACGAAAGGAGGCATAGATCACATCAATACCATCATAGCAATAGTTAACTTCATAATCTACAAGAGATCACAATCATAGCCTACGCCAAGTACTACACGATGCACACACTGTCACCATTACACCGTGCAGGAGGAATAAACTACTTTAAAAACATCACTAGAGTAGCACGCAGATATATTGTGATACAAAGCACATTGCAATCATAAAGAGATATAAATAAGCACTTCACTATTCCATTCATAACAGTGAATAAGTATTCTGTGAAATATAGCCTAAGAGACCCACACGGTGCACACACTGTCACCTTTACACACGTGGGACAAGGAGTCTCCGGAGATCACATAAGTAAAATCCACTTGACTAGCACAATGACATCTAGATTACAAGCATCATCATATGAATCTCAATCATGTAAGGCAGCTCATGAGATTATTGTATTGAAGCACATAGGAGAGAGATTAACCACATAGCTACCGGTACAGCCCCGAGCCTCGATGGAGAACTACTCCCTCCTCATGGGAGACAAGCAGTGGTGATGAAGATGGCGGTGGTGTCGATGGAGGAGCCTTCCGGGGGCACTTCCCCGTCCCGGCGGCGTGCCGGAACAGAGACTCCTGTCCCCCAGATCTTGGCTTCGCGATGGCGGTGGCTCTGGAAGGTTTTCTCTGGTTTCGACTAACGTGGTAGGGTTTTTGCGACGGAGGCTTTAAGTAGGCGGAAGGGCAAGGTCGGTGGAGTCCTGGTGGGACCACACACTAGGCCGGCGCGGCCAGGGCTTGGGCCGCGCCGCCCTACTGTGTCCCCACCTCGTGGCCCCACTTCGTTTCCCCTTCGGACTTCTGGAAGCTTCGTGGAAAAATAGGACCCTGGGCGTTGATTTCGTCCAATTCCGAGAATATTTCCTTACTAGGATTTCTGAAACCAAAAACAGCAGAAAACGGCAACTAGCACTTCGGCATCTCGTCAATAGGTTAGTTCCGGAAAACGCATAAATATGACATAAAGTATGCATAAAACATGTAGATATCATCAATAATGTGGCATGGAACATAAGAAATTATCGATACGTCGGAGACGTATCACACATCTACTTCCTTGCTCGTAGTTGATGCATGTTTAGTGGCCTGCAGCAAGAATCACTGCCCCTAGGGATGTACTTTACCCTTTAGCGGCGAAAAAATAGGAATGGTCCTCTCATGAGTATGATCAACAAGAGGTGGCTATATTATAAAGGACGTACACACATTGTAATTATAGTGCTGAAATAAAGTCAATCCTAAAACAGCCATGCATGGGTTATAATATGAAGGCAACACGAAATACAAAAGCAGGGCAGTGTTCAAATAAACTGATTCAAACTAGTACATACTAAAAACAGTGTACTACTTCTCAACACTTCAAGCATAATAAAAAGTGTGTCAGTGTTTTTTTAAAGGTAACACCGAACGGGCAATGTTTAAAGCAGGCTTAAACCACATAGCCGCTTGTCGGACAGTACCCCAACTATCTCTGGGAAGGCTGATAACTCCCACAGTCTCACCTTCATCTAGCTGGAGGTTGCAGCGCAAAATTTTAGGGTATTGATTATGAAGAAACTTCCGGTATACTGTGTAGACGCAGTTTTTCCTCATGAATGGAACCAATGTGCCATCAGGAGCTTTGGATTCACGCTTCTTCAGGTTGGTAATGATCGGGTAATTGAGTCCGAGGAACAGAGAGTGGTCGTCGAGGCTGTTAACCTGCATCCAAAGAAAGTCCCCTGCATGTGCAGTAGATATGGGATCCTGCTCAAAGACGTAGGTGGCAATAGGAGGATACTGCCGTAGCTGAAGCCCATTAGTAGCATAGGGAATGTCAGGAGGTACTTCAACATTGGCAATCCCAATGTTGTTTACTGTAAGGATGATCATCAATCGCTTTCCATCAGCAGATGGAGCGAGGAACCACGTGTACTGCTGATCATCCACCACCGGTGGCGGGATTACAAACGGGAGCATCAAGTTTTCTGCAATATTACAAATGGAGACGAATAGGGTGTTACTGGCAACCATATTCAAACAGCAGCATTGTTCATCGTTCATGCTCACAATATAAATACGACTATGTAAGCTAAGGACATTGGTCATTCATGTGTTCAAATCGAGTGTCCAATATATCAGTTATACTGCATCCATCCCACGAAACTAGTCTTAACTTCGCCAAAACTAGACACTAGTTAGTGTATACACAGTTATATAGTACCTCTGTCCCACCGAAAGTGTCTGATCTCTAGAAAATACCGATGGCCACATGTATTACCAAAATTTGTGCAAAATTTGACGACCTTTGATAGATTTTCCAAAAAAAACATAAAATTTATGTAAAATATATCAAAGGTCGTCAAATTTTGCAAAAAATTTGGTAAACACCGGCCGGTGCTTTCTTACATCGATAGGTACCCAAAAAATCCGGTTATCGGTAAGATTACAGCCAAGAACTAAAACTCTGCATCGGATTGATCAGATTTTACACATAATAATTATTAATAGCATCACTATTAATAGGGAAGATTTATATTAAAATTTAAGCTACGCATGTAATTACAAACGATTTTCTTATATTTTCTATTTCTACGTTAACATTTGAGATGCTTGTTAATTACATCCATATTCTGCAGTGGCATAGAGTTACTAATTCAGGAATGCATTCACATACGGAGTATACTATGTTTGCTGATGACTGATTAGTACTAATTCATGGCAAGCAACCGTTCATTCATATTCAGATAACGGATGTGATCGTTAAGTCATATACTTATGAAAGTCCTTATGCATATCTCTGATGCAGATGGCAGGGGTCTCTCGTCCTCCTTTTGGAGCAAAAATCAATTAGTTATATATGAAAAAATGGGTGTAAAAGGTTATCAAAAAGGGCGCCTTCATAGTGCTACGTTATCTTTTGAGATACTGGTTAATTACATCCATATTCTACAGTGGCGTATGATGACGCGTAAAGCACACGCCCGTTGGGAACCCAAGTGGAAGGTGTGATGCGTACAGCAGCAAGTTTCCCTCAGTAAGAAACCAAGGTTTATCGAACCAGTAGGAGTCAAGGGCCACGTGAAGGTCGTTGGTGATGGAGTGTAGTGCGGCGCAACACCAGGGATTCCGGCACCAACTGATGTCTACGGGTGCTTCTATTCTTGTAGACAGTGTTGGGACTCCAAGAGCAGAGGTTTGTAGAACAGCAGCAAGTTTCCCTTAAGTGGATCACCCAAGGTTTATCGAACTCAGGGAGGAAGAGGTCAAAGATATCCCTCTCAAGCAACCCTGCATTCACGATACAAGAAGTCTCTTGTGTCCCCAACACACCTAATACACTTGTCAGATGTATAGGTGCACTAGTTCGGCGAAGAGATAGTGAAATACAAGTGGTATGAATGAATATGAGCAGTAGTAACGGCGCCAGAAAAGTGTTGCTGCGTGCAGTTGATGGTAGTAATATTGCAGGAAGTAAAGATGCAGTAAAACAGTAAACAAGCGATGATTGCAGTATTTGGAAATAAGGCCTAGGGATCATACTTTCACTAGTGGACACTCTCAACATTGATCACATAAATAAATAAGTTCTCTTCCTTTGTGCTACATATACTCTTGTTTGATAATGAACACCATTCGTTGTGTAGGGCTACAAGAGCACCTCAATGCCGGAGTTAACAAGCTCCACAACATTCGACATTCATATTTAAGTAACCTTTAGAGCATAATAGATCTTTGCAATTTAAACCGAGTACTAACATAGCATACACACTGTCACCTTTACACTACGAAGGGGGAATAAATCACATCAATACTATCATAGTAATAATTAACTCCATAACCTACAAGAGATTGTGATCATAACCTACGCCAAGTACTACACGATGCACACACTGTCACTATTACACCGTGAAGGAGGAATAGACTACTTTAATAACATCACAAGAGTAGCACATAGACTAATAGTGATACAAAACTCATATGAATCTCAATCATGTAAGGCAGCTCATGAGATCATTGTATTGAAGTACATAGGAGAGAGATTAACCACATAGCTACCGGCACAACCCTTAGCCTCGATGGAGAACTACTCATAAAACTAGCATGGAACATAAGAAATTATAGATACGTTTGAGACGTATCAAGCATCCCCAAGCTTAGTTCCTACTCGCCCTCGAGTAGGTAAACGATAACAAAGATAATTTATGAAGTGACATGCTATCATAATATTGATCAATACTATTGTAAAGCATATGAGATGAATGCAGCGATTCAAAGCAATGGTAAAGACAATGAGTAAACAAATGAATCATATAGCAAAGACTTTTCATGAATAGTACTTTCAAGACAAGCATCAATAAGACTTGCATAAGAGTTACTCATAAAGCAATAAATTCAAAGTAAAGGCATTGTGCAACACAAAGGAAGATTAAGTTTCAGTGGTTGCTTTCAACTTTCAACATGCATATCTCATGGATAATTGTCAACATAAAGCAATATAACAAGTGCAATAGGTAAACATGTAAGAATCAATGCACAGTTGACACAAGTGTTTGCTTCTAAGATGGAAAGAAGTAGGTAAACTGACTCAACAATAAAGTAAAAGATAGGCCCTTCGCAGAGGGAAGCATGGATTACTATTTTTGTGCTAGAGCTTCTCATTTTGAAAACAAGAAACAATTTTGTCAACGGTAGTAATAAAGCATATGTGTTATGTATAAGATATCCTATAAGTTGCAAGCCTCATGCATAGTATACCAATAGTGCTCGCACCTTCTCCTAATTAGCTTGGATTAACATGGATTATCATTGCATAGCATATGTTTCAACCAAGTGTCACAAAGGGGTACCTCTATGCCGCCTGTACAAAGGTCTAAGGAGAAAGCTCGCATTGGATTTGTCGCTTTTGATTATTCTCAACTTAGACATCCATACCGGGACAACATAGACAACAGATAATGGACTCCTCTTTAATGCATAAGCATTCAACAACAGTTAATATTCTCTTAAGAGATTGAGGATTGATTGTCCAAACTGAAACTTCCACCATGAATCATGGCTTTAGTTAGCGGCCCAATGTTCTTCTCTAACAATATGCATACTCAAACCATTTGATCATGAAAATCGCCCTTACTTCGGACAAGACGAACATGCATAGCAACTCACATGATATTCAACAAAGGTGTAAAAGTTGATGGCGTTCCCGAAACATGGTTACCGCTCAACAAGCAACTTATTAAGAAATAAGACACATAAGTACATATTCTTCACCACAATAGTTTTTAAGGCTATTTTTCCCATGAGCTATATATTGCAAAGACAAAGAATAGAATTTTAAAGGTAGCAGTCAAGTAATGTACTTTGGAATGGCAGAGAAATACCATGTGGTAGGTAGGTATGGTGGACACAAATGGCATATTTTTTGGCTCAAGGATTTGGATGCACGAGAAGAATTTCTCTCAATACAAGGCTAGGCTAGCAAGGTTGTTTGAAGCAAACTCAAGTATAAAAGGTGCAGCAAAGCTCACATATGAACATATTGTAAGCATTATAAGACTTTACATTGTCTCCTTGTTGTTCAAACACCTTAACCAGAAAATATCTAGACTCTAGAGAAACTAATCATGCAAACCAGATTTTAACAAGCTCTATGTAGTTACTCATTAATGGGTACAAGGTACATGATGCAAGATCTTAAACATGATCTATATGAGCACAACAATTGCCAAGTATCACATTATTCAAGACATTATACCATTTACCACATGCGGCATTTTCCGTTTCCAACCATATAGCAATGAATGAAGTAGTTCAACCTTCGCAATGAACATTAAAGATAAAGCTAAGAACATATGTGTTCATACGAAATAGCGGAGCATGTCTCTCTCCCACACAAGCATGATGGATCATATTTTATTTAAACAAAAACAAAAACAAAAACAAACAGACGCTCCAAGTAAAGTACATAAGATGTGACTGAATAAAAATATAGTTTCAAGAGAAATGACCTGATAAGTTGTCGATAAAGAAGGGGATGCCTTGGGCATCCCCAAGCTTAGATGCTTGAGTCTTATTGAAATATGCAGGGATGAACCACGGGGGCATCCCCAAGCTTAGACTCTTCACTCTTCTTGATCATAGTATATCATCCTCCTCTCTTGACCCTTGAAAACTTCCTCCACACCAAACTCGAAACAAACTCATTAGAGGGTTAGTGCATAATCAAAATTTCACATATTCAGAGGTGACACAACCATTCTTAACACTTCTGGACATTGCACAAAGCTACTGGACGTTAATGGAACAAAGAAATCCATCCAACACAGCAAAAGAGGCAATGCGAAATAAAAGGCAGAATCTGTCAAAACAGAACAGTTCATAAATACGAATTTTTAAGGGGCACCAGACTTGCTCAGATGAAAATGCCCGAATTGAATGAAAGTTGCGTACATATCTGAGGATCATGCACGTAAATTGGCAGATTTTTCTGAGTTACCCTACAGAGAGGCAGATCGAAATTCGTGACAGCAAGAAATCTGTTTCTGCGCAGTAATCCAAATCTAGTATTGACTTTACTATCAAAGACTTTACTTGGCACAACAATGCAATAAAATAAAGATAAGGAGAGGTTGCTACAGTAGTAACAACTTCCAAGACACAAATATAAAACAGAATTGCTGTAGTAAAATAAAAACATGGGTTATCTTCCAAGAAGTGCTTTCTTTATAGCCATTAAGATGGGCTCAGCAGTTTTAATGATGCACTCGCAAGAAATAAGAGTTGAAGCAAAAGAGAACATCAAAAAGCAAATTCAAAACAAATTTAAGCCTAACATGCTTCCTATGCATAGGAATATTGTAAATAAACAAATTCATGGAGCATAATGCAACAAGCATAGAAAGATAAAACAAGTGTAACTTCAAAAATTTCAGCATATAGAGAGGTGTTTTAGTAACATGAAAACTTCTACAACCATATTTTCCTCTCTCATAATAACTTTCAGTAGCATCATGAGCAAACTCAACAATATAACTATCAAATGAAACATTATTATCATGAGTCTCATGCATAAAATTATTACTCTCCACATAAGCATAATCAATTTTATTAGTTGTAGTGGGAGCAAATTCAACAAAGTAGCTAGCATTATTATTCTCATCATAAAATATAGGAGGCATATTATAATCATAACAAGCTTTATCCTCCATAGTAGGTGGCAACAAAATACCACTATCATTATAATCATCATATATGGGAGGCATATCGTAATCAACATAAACTTTCTCCTCAATACCCGGAGGGCTAAAGAGATCATTTTCATCAAAACCGACCTCCCCAAGCTTAGAATTTTCCATATCATTAGCAACAATGGTGTTCAAAGCGTTCATACTAATATCATTGCTACTAGCATGCAAATAAGGTTCCATAGGTTTTTTAATTTTCACATTAAACCATTCATGTCTTGACTCAGGAAATAGTGTAAAAAGCTCACAAATGTTTTCCATTATGCCTTACTAGTGTAAAACAAGAAACAAAAAGATGCAATTGCAGGATCTAAAGGAAATAGCTTCGAGCACACACACAACGGCGCCAGAAAAGTACTTTACCTGGGACTGGAGTATGAGTGCCTTTTACCTTTCCTCCCCGGCAACGGCGCCAGAAAAGTGTTTGATGTCTACGGGTGCTTCTATTCTTGTAGACAGTGTTGGGCCTCCAAGAGCAGAGGTTTGTAGAACAGCAGCAAGTTTCCCTTAAGTGGATCACCCAAGGTTTATCGAACTCAGGGAGGAAGAGGTCAAAGATATCCCTCTCAAGCAACCCCGCATTCACGATACAAGAAGTCTCTTGTGTCCCCAACACACCTAATACACTTGTCAGATGTATAGGTGCACTAGTTCGGCGAAGAGATAGTGAAATACAAGTGGTATGAATGAATATGAGCAGTAGTAACGGCGATGGAAAAGTGCTTGCTGGCGTGCAGTTGATGGTAGTAATATTGCAGGAAGTAAAGATGCAGTAAAACAGTAAACAAGCGATGATTGCAGTATTTGGAAACAAGGCCTAGGGATCATACTTTCACTAGTGGACACTCTCAACATTGATCACATAAATAAATAAGTTCTCTTCCTTTGTGCTACATATACTCTTGTTTGATAATGAACACCATTCGTTGTGTAGGGCTACAAGAGCACCTCAATGCCGGAGTTAACAAGCTCCACAACATTCTACATTCATATTTAAGTAACCTTTAGAGCATAATAGAACTTTGCAATTTAAACCGAGTACTAACATAGCATACACACTGTCACCTTTACACTACGAAGGGGGAATAAATCACATCCATACTATCATAGTAATAATTAACTCCATAACCTATAAGAGATTATGATCATATCCTACGCCAAGTACTACACGATGCACACACTGTCACCATTACACCGTGTAGGAGGAATAGACTACTTTAATAACATCACCAGAGTAGCACATATACTAATAGTGATACAAAACTCATATGAATCTCAATCATGTAAGGCAGCTCATGAGATCATTGTATTGAAGTACATAGGAGAGAGATTAACCACATAGCTACCGGCACAGCCCTTAGCCTCGATGGAGAACTACTCCCTCCTCATGGGAGACAGCAGCGTTGATGAAGATGGCGGTGGTGTCGATGGAGATGCCTTCCGGGGGCACTTCCCCGTCCCGACGGCGTGCCGGAACAGAGACTCCTGTCCCCCAGATCTTGGCTTCGCGATGGCGGCGGCTCTGGAAGGTTTCTCGTACCGTGGCTTTTCCGTATCGAAGTTTTAGGTCAGGGAGCTTTAAATAGGGGGGCGCGGCCCTGGCCCTGGCCGCGCCGCCCTATCATCTGGTGGCCCTGGAGGCCCCCCTCTGGTGGCTCTCGGGTGTTCTGGAAGCTTCGTGGATTTCTAAGATGCTGGGCGTTGATTTCGTCCAATTCCGAGAATATTTCCTTACTAGGATTTCTGAAACCAAAAACAGCAGAAAACTACAACTGGCCCTTCGGCATCTCGTCAATAGGTTGGTTCCGGAAAACGCATAAATTTGACATATAATGTGTATAAAACATGTGAGTATCATCATAAAAGTAGCATGGAACATAAGAAATTATAGATACGTTTGAGACGTATCACCAACGTGGAACCTGCACAACACAATCAAAATACTTTGCCCCAATGTAACAGTGAGGTTGTCAATCTCACCGGCTTGCTGTAAACAAAGGATTAAATGTATAGTGTGGAAGATGATGTTTGTTTGCGAAGAACAGTAGAGAACAATGATTGCAGTAGATTGTATTCAGATGTAAAAGAATGGACCGGGGTCCATAGTTCACTAGTGGTGTCTATCCCATAAGATAAATAGCATGTTGGGTGAACAAACTACAGTTAGGCAATTGACAAATAGAGATGCATACATATCATGATGATTACTATGAGATTTAATCAGGGCATTACGACAAACACTACTAGGAAAAGCCTTATAGCAGCACTCCTTACCGCCGGCGAGTACGGATAGAAGATGCCGGCGGTAAGCCATTTCAGGTCCTCCTCGTGTTACCGCCGGCGAGTTGGTTTCGGGTCGCCAGGGATAGGGCACTTACCGCCGGCGAATCGGGATTGAAACAGCCGGGGGTAAGGTGGGCCGAGAGCACCTAGATGGGTCTCCCCTTACCGCCGGCGAGTTTGTGCCGAAGATGCCGGTGGTAAGTTAACTACCGCCAGCGAAACCGAATTGCCCGCGCCGGGGGTAAAGTGGGCTGTTGTGGGCCATTTGGGCCAAAATTACCGCCGGCATTCCCGTTTTATTTTCGCCGGGGGTATTTGGTCGTTTTGGATTTCTCCCCCACACCCTACACACTCACCCTTGTCGCCACACATGCACGAGTTGCTCAACCCTACATCCCTCAGACCCCTTTCCTCCACACCCAGACGTGGCGGCGGCGTCCACCCACCGAGCCCGCCTCACCGCCGGCACATCCCCTTCCCCACACCGCATCAGGAGATGATGGTGGCCAAGTTCCTGCTGCCGGGCCGCCAAATCCCCTTCTCCCCATCCTCAGGATCCCCTCCTTTCCCCCGGCTCCCTTTCACCGCGTGCTCACCAGATCTGGTCGCAGAAGACGATCTTGGGCGTCCCCAGGCTAGGCCGGGCACCGCAGGTCCTCGTCCTCTCATCCAACGCGGGCTCCCGGCCGCATCCTCACGCTCTCATCGGGCTCTCTAAGTTGGGGGAGGCGCATCGATGCTTGGCGGCGTCGGCCCGTTCGGGCTACTCTTCCTGGCCTGAGGCGCGGTGCCCGTGTGGTGCCGCTCTGCCCCAGCAGCGCAGTGCCCGTTCGGGCTCGTCGTCGTCTTCTGCCATGCCACCACCCTCCTCTCCCCCAAGGGTGTCAACAACGAAGGTACACGTCGCCCTCTATTCTGCTATCTCCCGATCAATTTCCATCTTGCAATGAATTGCTAGATCCCAAACAACGAGGTTCAGAGAGAGAGAGGGATATGCAACACTTCCCTTTGATTCATTACTGAACTGTGTTACAAATAGTACAACAACAGCTAAAGATCGTGGCTAACTAACACGATGTGGTGCCGTGAGACTAGGAACTACCACTAATTAAATTACACACACTTGGTGCAAGGGTTATCTGAATTACACACACGTGCTAACATGAATCTTAGCTTTATTTCTACCATTTCCTGTCCAACTCCCTTTTCTGCACTAATATGAAGTATTATCACTAGACCGTTAGCTGAAAATCGTACTACATATGCTCGGGAAGTATATTTTCATGGGATTTCTATTTTCGTGCCCTCGGGTCCTTAGTTGTGCTCAGTTTTCCCCAGCCCCTTAGTTTTTCCTCAGTTTTCCCCAAGACCTTGTCTGAAACCCGCAGAAGGAGCTCGGACGGAAGGAATCCCGTTTAGCTGACGTTGGTTGGTGCCGGCAAGTGGGGCCGCCGTTGGTGCCCCGCAGTGGACACGTCTTCACTTATCCAGATCATCGTGGGACCCACAACTTGTCCACGTTAGTGCGCCGGACCCACAGCTTACCCAGGTGACCGTTGCAAAATGGGAGCCCGAGCCAGCCCGTGCCCGTGCCATTGCTTCCCCTTTCTTTTCCCGCGCCCCATTGTTCTTCTTCTCCGCCAGCGGCAGCCCTTCTCCGGCAGGCTGGTGATGTCTAGTTTCTCTTCGACCTCCCGTTCTTCATGGCCGCAGTATGGACCCGTGCCTTTGACAAGATGCCTTGACTGCCCACGCCAGGAGCCTCTGAAGCGGTCGATCTGTAAGACGGACGACAATGGCAACCGTGGACGCGAGTTCCTTGCATGCGAGAGCTTGCCATATAGAGAGGGGGATAAGGTTAGATCTCGCTCCAATTTCTCTGTTTTCTCTCTATTTTCTTGCTATTCCCTCGAATTTGGGATTTAGGGTTCCCGTTGTTGTTTTCAGATCCTGAAAATGCAGGCATTTCGAGTGGATCGATGTGTACGTTCGGAGGCTTCAATTGCAGGAATCAATTGGCGCTATTGGGGAGCGCAATTTGGGAGGGGGGGACTTGCTGTAGAGAAGGCGGTGGAGAGAGGAGCCGTTCCGATTATGCCTAATGCTCCCAATGTAGGACTGGAGGAAGTGAAGGGAGAACTGAAGAAAATGAACAAGCAGTTAAGGCAGCTCATCGAGTTGAAGAAGCAAGCTAATCTGATGGCTGGTTGTTTTTTCGTTGTATAATTGCGATCGGATTCTTATCATTGCTCACCAGGCGCTAGAAGTTGTTACAAGGGATACCTTGTTACAAATTCATTATTCAGTTACATGTACTTGTAGTTGTTTTCATAGTTAGTGTGTGCATTCACCGAAATTACCAACTATATTGGAATGCTAAAAAAGTTGATTATTATACCACTTTTGGGCCGTTTCAAATTACTAAAACGCCAAAACTATATGGGATCCCCTAAAAGAAAAAGGAAAGCGAAAGATAGTTGATAATTGTTAGAGGGGTGACAATAATGCATTCACCGAAATCCGCAAATATGTATGCCTCATGTTTATACTGAAATTATACCACTTTTGGGCCGTTTCAAATTACCGAAACTATATGCCAAAACTATATCCCCTAAAAGAAAAAGGAAAGCGGAAGATGGTTGATAATTGTTAGAGGGGTGACAATAATGCATTCACCAAAATCCGCAAATATGTATGCCTCATGTTTATACCGAAATTATACCACTTTTGGGCCGTTTCAAATTACCGAAACTATATGCCCAAACTATATCCCCTAAAAGAAAAAGGAAAGCGAAAGATGGTTGATAATTGTTAGAGCGGTGACAATAATGCATTCACCGAAATCCGCAAATATGTATGCCTCGTGTTTATACCGAAGTTATACCATTTTTGGGTCGTTTCAAATTACCGAAAATATATGCCAAAACTATATCCCCTAAAAGAAAAAGGAAAGCGAAAGATGGTTGATAACTGTTAGAGCGGTGACAATAATGCATTCACCGAAATCCGCAAATATGTATGCCTCATGTTTATACCGAAATTATACCACTTTTGGGCCGTTTCAAATTACCGAAACTATATGCCAAAACTATATCCCCTAAAAGAAAAAGGAAAGCGAAAGATAGTTGATAATTGTTAGAGGGGTGACAATAATGCATCCACCGACAGAGAGAGAGGGGTGGCCACGAAGAGAGAGAGGGGTGGCCACGAAGAGACGGGGAGGGGTATACTGCCCGTTAGTTCAGTTGATCAACGGTTCGTGGAGTCGATCCGTGTGACAACGGCTCAACCAATCAGGATAAGTTTGGGCTTCTGAGAGCATTTGTGACAGATTTTGAGGGCAAAACTGAGTAGTACTAACAATCCAAGGGCACATAAATAGTAAATAGACTAAGGGATTCAAACAAAAACAATTACAAAATGAAAAATGCGTGTTTTGTACAATATAATTCCTGTTGGGCTACATCAAATTATTTGCAATTCAAATATACATGAGTGTGAAAATTATGGCATCATTTAGACAAACTATGTTTTTGGGGAAGATGTTTTGCAAAGGGGTTTGAGTGGAAAACCATGCATCTTCATAGCTACACTAGTGATTCTGAGAAGTGGCAATTTGTGGTAAAACTTGATTTATATATGTTTGTTAAGGTTTTCTTGGTGGAAGGTTGCGTAGGAAGACTCCATGAGTAGGTGCCACTATGTTTTTATTTTTTTGAATTTTTTTGCGCATGAAATGCCTCAATTAGATATGTTAATCTCATTTGTTGACTCTCTGTTGACTAGCTACTTGAGGGTAAAACTGAGTATATTGCACTTGCCGGCCTAAGTACTCGAGGTGAAAACTGAGTACATATAAAATTTCTGTATAAGGCCCGAGGTTATAACTGAGTACACCAAACGTCCCAGGGTTAGACTCGTGTCGCGGTGCACGCTGCAGCCGCGCATAGCGGACGCGTGTTGCGGTACACGCCACCTTCGTCTTTATAGAGCCCTTTTCCTCTCCCTCGACGCATGTTCTCACTGCAACCGCCTCTCCTGTCCCATCATCTTCTCCACAACCGAAGAAAAAACCCCGAAGAAAACCACCGGCGATGGAGAAGAATGAGATGCCCATTGTCGGCACATCAGCCACCGGCGCATCGACCGCTGCCCCCATCCAGGCCCCTGTCGCTGCTTCCAACGTAGCAGCCGGCGCATCAGCCGCCGGCGCATCGGCCGCCGCCACCGTCCAGGCCCCCGTCGCTTGGGACCCGTACGAACCAGTGCCGTACGACGCGCCGGAGAACCCCTACGACACTAGCATCTTCGACGACGAGCCGGAGGTAACCCTTTGCTCCCTTGTTCTTATCCCATTTTAATCATTTTGTGTTAGATCTAGCGTTATTAGGGTTCATCTGTTCCTAGTTCAATCCATTTGTGTTAGATCTAGCGTTATTAGGGTGCGTCTGTTCCTAGTTCAATCCTTTTGTGTTAGATCTTGCGTTATTAGTGCTTGTGATTTGCTTTTGTTTAAGATTTGTGCCGATGATGATGAATATTTGGGCACAAATTGATTCAGTGGTTTGGTCAGTAAACAATTGGTGTGTTCAAATTTGTTGTGTATGATCTTTGGTTTACTCACTCAAATCCTGGATATAAGTGTGTCCAATGTAACTGAGGCTACCTCTTTTTTTCGAGCCCATATTATCATGCATGATCTTTGTTCACTCTCTGTTCCATCATCGTAGCAATTGACTCCGTGTTTTTTGCACGATCTTTGGTGCTACGTGACAGGTGCAGAGCAGCGACGTCGACAACGACGACGAGTCCTTCCACACCAAGACTCGTCACGTCCTCAGGAGGCTGCAGTCCGGCCATTACGATGGCCCCTTTGCTCGAGGCATTTACAAGTGCCCCTTCTGCAACAGGAAGCTCCGCGCCACCGACTTCAACTGCCCGGTGAACCATGCTGAATCCATTGGCAGATGCGGCGCTAGAGTTGGAACGACGGTGAACGTGCATGCGTTCATGGCCAAACACAAAGCACTTGGGATTCACCTGCGCAACCTCCGAGGCGAGTCACAGGCGCAACTCCGGAGGCGTTGAACATGCCTACTGCACTCTCTGTATGTGACTGCTCTATCTGTAGAGTAGCTTAAATTCATGTAAAATATAGCTTATGTTGTAGGGTTCTATCGGTACTACTGTTGGATCTGTCGTGAATATGTCTATGCTATGTTGGCTGCTGTATGCAGCTTATCCTATATTTTTTCTGGATTTGTGCCCTAGATTTCCTACCTGATTGGGTAAAAACGAAGGCATAAAGAAATGAATATCGTTAAAAAACAGAAGGAGAAGCTGCTCTAGATTTGCTACCAATTTGGGCTATCAAATATGAATGAGATCGAGCGAGAGAGAGGAAAAAGGTACATTGAAAACCGCTAATCTGGGCGAAAGAGACAGAAACCACTCGTGCCCACGTCCCGGACCCACACGGCTCCACACGCTACGGCTCCACACGCTACGGCCCCACACGCTACGGCCACACAAACATGGTCTCGTCCTGTCCCACGCGGTTCTTTCCTACCAGCCCCACACGATGCGGCCCCACAAACGACACGACCCCACTCGTCAGCACGGAACGGCCAACTTAACGGATTCCTTCCGTCCGAGCTCCTTCTGCGGGTTTCGGACAAGGTCTTGGGGAAAACTGAAGAAAAACTAAGGAGCTGGGGAAAATTGAGCACAACTAAGGACCCGAGGGCACGAAAATAGAAATCCCTATTTTCATACCCTGAAAAATGATTTTTTCATGATTTTGTTCTACCTATGCCAATCCTAATGTCCACATGAATAAACATGACTGTTCTATTTGGGCAAATATTTAATGCATGTGTTTGTAGATACGCTTGAGCTAGAACAACACAATCACATCTTCAGTTAATTCCATGCATACCTTTGAGGTAATAGTGGACACGCCGAAGTTTGAAGTATCAATGCTTTGTAGTTTGTTGGTATTAATACAGTATGAACATGAGTTTGATTGCCTTGTTTGCAGCTTGCAATTTATACTCCAACATAAATGATTTTTTTTCTGTAACTTACGATGCTGGCATACCTTACTCAGTGACATCATTAAAATATGTTGTTTATTGCTCATCCATTGGCATGAGAGAATATGTGCTTCGGTGGGTGAATGGACTGTGCACACGATTAATGCATGTGAGAAACTTGTGGATGCAGAAAAAATCCTGGAAATTTTACAGATCTTGCAAACAATCTTGTAAAAATGTATTCCCTCATGCCTGTACTCCACAATGTTTTTTATCTAGAAATTATTGCTGCAAAGTTGCACAATAAAGTGACCTGGTGACTGCTGGTGTGGATGCTAAGGTTAGCATCAGTGATAGTTGTTCTGCCCATACACTGTTTCTCATTGTCTTGAAGCATGCATACAAGGATTAGATGAACTGAAGATCACAGTAATGTGATTTTGACATGATATATTTTCTTCTCCTTCAGGGATGATGCCTTCCTCATCAGGTTAAGAGAAGTTGAAGTGTCAAAGAACCGTGGCGATCTGCCGGAGCTACCGGCGCGGACTCTGCGCTGCTAGGAGGTTGGGGGCGAGCTGCCGACGTTTCCTCCTTTGCAGCTGGGAGGCTGGGGGCAAGCTGCCGCAGCTGCCGGTGTTGCCTCCTGTGCATCCAGAATGTTGGGGACAAGATGCTGGAGCAGCCTCCAGCGCTGCTAGGAGGTTGGGGGCGAGCTGCAGGTGTTGCCTCCTGCGCTTCCGAAATGTTGGGGACGAGCTGCCAGCGAAGCTTGCGGGCTGCCGGGAAGGTTGGGGGTGAGCTGCCGAATTTTTGTACATTTGGCTGTTTTGGTGGGTTGTCGGAAATCTCCCCAACGTCTTATATTCCGGAACGGAGGGAGTATATCTGTTGTTATGAACATTTGAGTACTTTGTATATCTGTTGTGGTACTAATGTGTATCTTGCTGTCATTTTGGTATTTGTCTGTATATTTTGTGTAAATTCTGTGTATTCTGGTGTATATACAGTTTAATTCGAGATTTTTTTTTGGCTCCTATTATTATTACCCCTGGCGAATTTTAATTTTACCCCTGGCAAGAACGTAAGCGCCAGCGATACACACTGTTACCCCCGGCAAATTGGCTAGGTGCCAGTGGTAACAAATACCGCTGGCGAATTGGAGAAGGCGCCGGCGATAACTTGGAGTTACCACCGGCGAATCCGAGGACACCGGCGGTAAGCGCTTACCACCGGCGAGGTGATCGCCGGCGAATGCGAAGGCGCCGGCGGTAAGGCTTTCCCTAGTACTGAAAGTACATAGACCGCTATCCAGCATGCATCTATGCCTAAAAAGTCCACCTTCGGGTTAGCATCCGCACCCCTTCCAGTATTAAGTTGCAAACAACAGACAATTGCATTAAGTATGGTGCGTAATGTAATCAACACAAATATCCTTAGACAAAACATTGATGTTTTATCCCTAGTGGCAACAGCACATCCACAACCTTAGAACTTTCTGTCACTTTCCCAGATTCAATGGAGGCATGAACCCACTATCGAGCATAAATACTCCCTCTTGGAGTCACAAGTATCAACTTGGCCAGAGCCTCTACTAGCAAGGAGAGCATGCAAGAACATAAACAACACATATATGATAGATTGATAATCAACTTGACATAGTATTCAATATTCATCGGATCCCAACAAACACAACATGTAGCATTACAAATAGATGATCTTGATCATGATAGGCAGCCCACAAGATCTAAACATGATAGCACAAGAGGAGAAGACAACCATCTAGCTACTGCTCTACCCATAGTCCAAGGATGAACTACTCACACATCAATCCGGAGGCGGGCATGGTGATGTAGAGCCCTCCGGTGATGATTCCCCTCTCCGGCAGGGTGCCGGAGGCGATCTCCTGAATCCCCCGAGATGGGATTGGCGGCGGCGGCGTCTCTGGAAGTATTTCCGTATCGTGGCTCTCGGTAATAGGGTTTTCGCGACGGAGAGTTTAAGTAGGCGGAAGGGCAGGGTCGGTGGAGGCACGAGGGCCCCACACCATAGGGCGGCCAGGGCCCCACCCTAGCCGCGCGACCCTGTGGTCTGGGCTCCTCGTCGCCCCACCTCGTATGCTCTTCGGTCTTCTGGAAGCTCCGTGGAAAAATAAGACCCTGGGCGTTGATTTCGTCCAATTCCGAGAATATTTCCTTTGTAGGATTTCTGAAACCAAAAACAACCGAAAACAGCAACTGGCGCTTCGGCATCTCGTTAATAGGTTAGTGCCGGAAAATGCATATAAATGATGTAAAGTGTGTATAAAACATGTGAGTATTGTCATAAAACTAGCATGGAACATAAGAAATTATGGATACGTTTGAGACGTATCAAGCATCCCCAAGCTTAGTTCCTACTCGCCCTCGAGTAGGTAAACGATAACAAGGATAATTTCTGAAGTGACATGCTATCATAATCTTGATCAATACTATTGTAAAGCATATGAAGTGAATGAAGTGATTCGAAGCAATGGTAAAGACAATGATTAAACAACTGATCATATAGCAAAGACTTTTCATGAATAGTACTTTCAAGACAAGCATCAATAAGACTTGCACAGGAGTTAACTCATAAAGCAATAGATTCTTAGTAGAAAGTTTTGAAGCAACACAAAGGAAGATATAAGTTTCAGCGGTTGCTTTCTACTTCAACATGTATATCCCACGGATAATTGTCAACACAAAGTAATATGATGAATGCAAATAAGCAAGTATGTAGGAATCAATGCACACAGTTGACACAAGTGTTTGCTTCTACGATAGAAAGAAGTAGGTAAACTGACTCAACATAAAGTAAAAGAAAGGCCCTTCGCAGGGGGAAGCATGGATTACTATTTTTGTGCTAGAGCTTTTATTTTGAAAACATAGAAACAATTTTGTCAACGGTAGTAATAATTCATATGTGTTATGTATAAGACATCTTATAAGTTGCAAGCCTCATGCATAGAATACCAATAGTGCTCGCACCTTGTCCTAATTAGCTTGGTTTTACATGGATTATCAATGCATAACATATGTTTCAACCAAGTGTCACAAAGGGGTACCTCTATGTCGCCTGTACAAAGGTCTAAGGAGAAAGTTCGCATTGGATTTCTCGCTTTTGATTATTCTCAACTTAGACATCCATACCGGGACAACATAGAAAACAGATAATGGACTCCTCTTTAATGCATAAGCATTCAACAACAGATAATATTCTCATAAGAGATTGAGGATTGGTGTCCAAACTGAAACTTCCACCATGATTCATGGCTTTAGTTAGCGGCCCAATGTTCTTCTCTAACAATATGCATACTCAAACCATTTGATCATGATAAATCGCCCTTACTCCAGACAAGACGAACATGCATAGCAACTCACATGATATTCAACAAAGGTGTAAAAGTTGATGGCGTCCCCAGCAACTTATAAGAAATAAGATACATAGCAACATATTCAATACCACAATAGTTTTTAAGGCTATTTTCCCATGAGCTATGTATTGCAAAGACAAGGAATGAAATTTTAAAGGTAGCACTCAAGTAATTTACTTTGGAATGGCAGAGAAATACCACATAGTAGGTAGGTATGGTGGACACAAATGGCATAGTTTTTGGTTCAAGGATTTGGATGCACGAGAAGTATTCCCTCTCAGTACAAGGCTTTGGCTAGCAAGGTTGTTTGAAGCAAACACAAATATGAACCGGTATAGCAAAACTTACATAAGAACATATTGCAAGCATTATAAGACTCTACACTATCTTCCTTGTTTGTTGAAACACTTCACCAAAAAATATCTAGACTCTAGAGAGACCAATCATGCAAACCAAACTTCAACAAGCTCTATGGTAGTTCTCATTAATAGGTGCGAAGTACATGATGCAAGAGCTTAAACATGATCTATTTGAGCCCAACAATTACCAAGTATCAAATTATTCAAGACAATATACCAATTACGACATGAAGCATTTTCTGTTTCCAACCATATAACAATGAACGAAGCAGTTTCAACCTTCGCCATGAACATTAAAAGTAAATGCTAAGAACACCAGTGTTCATATGAAACAGCGGAGCGTGTCTTTCTCCCATACAAAGAATGCTAGGATCCAAGTTTATTCAAACAAAAACAAAAATAAAAGCAAACAGACGCTCCAAGTAAAGCACATAAGATGTGACTGAATAAAAATATAGTTTCACTAGAGGTGACCTGATAAGTTGTCGATGAAGAAGGGGGATGCCTTGGGCATCCCCAAGCTTAGATGCTTGAGTCTTCTTGAAATATGCAGGGATGAACCACGGGGGCATCCCCAAGCTTAGACTTTTCACTCTTCTTGATCATATTGTATCCTCCTCCTCTCTTGATCCTTGAAAACTTCCTCCACACCAAACTCAAAACAAACTCATTAGAGGGTTAGTGCATAATCAAAAATTCACATATTCAGAGGTAAAATAATCATTCTTAACACTTCTGGACATTGCACAAAGCTACTGAAAGTTAATGGAACAAAGAAATCCATCAAACATAGCAAAACATGCAATGCAAAATAAAAGGCAGAATCTGTCAAAACAGAACAGTCCGTAAAGACGAATTTTTCTGGGGCACTTAACTTGCTCAGATGAAAAAGCTCAAATTGAATGAAAGTTGCGTACATATCTGAGGATCACGCACGTAAATTGTCAGATTTTTCTGAGTTACCTACAGACGGGGCTGCTCAATTTCGTGACATTAAGAAATCTGTTTCTGCGCAGTAATCCAAATCTAGTATCAACCCTACTATCAAAGACTTTACTTGGCACAACAATGCAATAAAATAAAGATAAGGAGAGGTTGCTACAGTAGTAACAACTTCCAAGACTCAAATATAAAACAAAAGTGCAGAAGTAAAATAATGGGTTGTCTCCCATAAGCGCTTTTCTTTAACGCCTTTCAACTAGGCGCGAAAGTGTGAATCAAGTATTATCGAGAGATGAAGCATCAACATCATAATTTGTTCTAATAATAGAATCAAAAGGTAACTTCATTCTCTTTCTAGGGAAGTGTTCCATACCTTTCTTAAGAGGAAATTGATACTTAATATTCCCTTCCTTCATATCAATAATAGCACCAACGAGTTCGAAGAAAAGGTCTTCCCAAAATAATGGGACAAGATGCATTGCATTCAATATCCAAGACAACAAAATCAACGGGGACAAGGTTATTGTTAACCGTAATGCGAACATTATCAATCCTCCCCAAAGGTTTCTTTGTAGAATTATCAGCGAGATTAACATCCAAATAACAATTTTTCAATGGTGGCAAGTCAAGCATATTATAAATTTTCTTAGGCATAACAGAAATACTTGCACCAAGATCACATAAAGCATTACAATCAAAATTATTGACCTTCATCTTAATGATGGGCTCCCAACCATCTTCCAACTTCCTAGGAATAGAAGTTTCAAGTTTTAATTTCTCTTCTCTAGCTTTAATGAGAGCATTTGTAATATGTTTTGTAAAGGCCAAATTTATAGCACTAGCATTAGGACTTCTAGCAAGTTTTTGTAAGAACTTAATAACTTCAGAGATATGAAAATCATCAAAATATAAACCATTATGATCTACATCAATGGGATCATTGTCCCCAATATTTTGAAAAATTTCAGCAGTTTTATCACAAACAGTTTCAGCAGTTTTAGCAATTTTAGGCCGTTTTGCACGCTTTGCATTAGGAGTAGAAACATTGCCAACATCAATTATTTTACCATTGATAGTAGGAGGTTTAGCAACATGTGAAGCATCAACATTACTAGTGGTGGTAATAGTCCAAACTTTAGCTACATTATTCTCTTTAGCAAGTTTTTCTTTTTCTTCTCTTTCCCACCTAGCATGCAATTCAGCCATTGATAACCCACAAGTATAGGGGATCGCAACAGTCTTCGAGGGAAGTAAAACCCAAATTTATTGATGCGACACAAGGGGAAGCAAAGAATACTTATAAGCCTTAACAACTGAGTCGTCAATTCAGCTGCACCTGGAAAAGCACTAGTAACAGGGATGATGTGAAAGCAGCAGTAATATGAGAGCAATAGTAACAGTAACACAGCAGCAATAACAGTAACACAGAGGTGATGGCACCAGAAAATAGTTGATACTACTTCCAATGACATATAGAACGAGTATATGATGATAAGAGATGGACCGGGGTTCCCAGCTATCTACACTAGTGGTAACTCTCAAATAAGAAGTGTTGGGTGAACAAATTACAGTTGGGCAATTGATAGGATTGAAATAGCATTAAGACATAACATCAAGATTATTAATCATGTAGGCATGTTTTCCATATATAGTCATACGTGCTCGCAATGAGAAACTTGCATAACATCTTTTGTCCTACCAGCCGGTGGCAGCCGGGCCTCAAGGGAATCTACTGGCGATTAAGGTACTCCTTTTAATAGAGCACCGGAGCAAAGCATTAACTCTTGGTGAAAACATGTGATCCTCATATCTAAGCCTTCCCCTCCAGTTATCCCGATTGCTCGTCACTCTGGGGCCTCGGGTTCTGGACATAGACATGTGCAAACAACTTGTAGATACAATCTAAGCAATAATTATAGAGCTCAAATCTAAGATCATGCCACTCGTGCACTAGTGACAAGCATTAAAAACAACAAGATTGTAGCAACAATAACTTCACAAACTTATATAGATAGACTAATCATAATGTAACAATCCATCGGATCCCAACAAACACAACACCGATTACATCAGATGAATCTCAATCATGTAAGGCAGCTCATGAGATCATTGTATTGAAGTACATGAGAGAGTACCAACTAGCTACAGCTAGAACCCGTAGTCCATGGGGGAACTACTCACGGAGCATGATGGAGGCGGTGGCATTGATGGAGAAGGCTTCCGGGGGCACTTCCCCGTCCCGGCGGCGTGCCGGAACAGAGATTTTGTCCCCCGAAATGGAGTTTCGCGATGGCGGCGGTGCCCCTGGAGTCTTTATGGAGTTTCATCAATTCGTATCGCGTTTTTAGGTCGCAAGGGCTTATATAGGCGAAGAGGCGGCACAGGAGGGGCACCAGGGCGCCCTCCCCACCTGGTGGCGCGGCCAGGCCTAGGCCCGCCCCCAGGTGTGGTGTGGTGGCCCCCTGGCCTGCCTCCGACTCTCCTTCAGTGTTTCTGGAACCTTCCGGGAAAAATAAGATATTTGGTCTTCGTTTCGTCGAATTCCGAGAATATTGCCCGAACAGCCTTTCTGGAACCAAAAACAACAGAAAACAAGAACTGACACTGTTGCATCTTGTTAATAGGTTAGTTCTGGCAAACGCATAAAAACATTATAAAGTGTGAGCAAAACATGTAGGTATTGTCATAAAACTAGCATGGAACATCAGAAATTAAAGATACGTTGGAGACGTATCAAGCATCCCCAAGCTTAGTTCCTACTCGCCCTCGAGTAGGTAAACGATAAAAAGAATAATTTCTGTAGTGACATGCTACTAACATAATCTTGATCATACTATTGTAAAGCATATGAGATGAATGCAGTGACTCAAGGCAATGATCTATAGTTTACTAACAAATAGATAACATATAGCAAAACTTTTCATGAATAGTACTTTCAAGACAAGCATCAAAAAGTCTTGCATAAGAGTTAACTCATAAAGCAATAATTCAAAGTAAAGGCATTGAAGCAACACAGAGGAAGATTTAAGTTTCAGCAATTGCTTTCAACTTTCAACATACATATCTCATGGATAATTGTCAACACAAAGTAATATGATGAATGCAAATAAGTAAGTATGTAAGAATCAATGCACAATTGACACAAGTGTTTGCTTCTAAGATGGAAGGGAGTAGGTAAACTGACTCAACATAAAGTAAAAGAAAGGCCCTTCGCAGAGGGAAGCAGGGATTAAATCATGTGCTAGAGCTTTTTAAGTTTTGAAATCATATAGAGAGTATAAAAGTAAAGTTTTGAGAGGTGTTTGTTGTTGTCAATGAATGGTAGTGGGCACTCTAACTACCTCATCAACCAGACTCTCAAGAGCGGCTCCCATGAAGGACGTTATCTCTACCAGCAAGGTAGATCATCCCTCTTCTCTTTTGTTTACACATGTATTTTAGTTTTATTTATGGTTGACACTCCTCCCAACCTTTTGCTTTCACAAGCCATGGCTAACCGAATCCTCGGGTGCCTTCCAACATTCACATACCATGAAGGAGTGTCTATTTGCAAAATTAAGTTGCTTACCGATGAATCAGGGCAAAACATGTGAAGAGAATTATTAATGAAGGTTAATTAATTGGGGCTGGGAACCCCGTTGCCAGCTCTTTTTGCAAAATTATTGGATAAGCGGATGAGCCACTAGTCCATTGGTGAAAGTCTGTCAAGAGTAAATGACAAGGTTGAAAGATAAAACACCACATACTTCCTCATGAGCTATAAAACATTGACACAAATAAGGAGTAATAAAGTTTTGAATTGTTTAAAGGTAGCACATGAAGTATTTACTTGGAATGGCAGGAAATACCACATAGTAGGTAGATATGGTGGACACAAATGGCATAGGTTTTGGCTCAAGGTTTTGGATGCACGAGAAGCATTCCCTCTCAGTACAAGGCTTTGGCTAGCAAGGTTGTCTGAAGCAAACACAAGTACGAACCGGTACAGCAAAAATTACATAAGAACGAATTGCAAGCATTATAAGACTCTGCACTGTCTTCCTTGTTGCTCAAACACTTTTACTAGAAAATATCTAGACCTTAGAGAGACCAATCACGCAAACCAAATTTCAACAAGCTCTACGGTAGTTCTCCACTAATAGGTTTAAACTACATGATGCAAGAGTAAACATTATCTACTTGAGAGCTCAAAACAATTGCCAAGTATCAAATTATTCAAGACAATATGAAGCATTTTCTGTTTCCAACCAAATAACAACAAGTGCTGCGGTTTTCAACTCTGCCATGAACATTAAAATAAAGCTAAGAACACCAATGTTCATATGAAAAAGCGGAGCATGTATCTCTCCCACACAAGGATTGCTAGGATCCGAATTTATTCAAACACAAAAATAAAAGCACACAGACGCTCCAAGTAAAGCACATATAATGTGACTGAAAAAAAATATAGTTTCACTAGAAGTGACCTGATAAGTTGTTGATGAAGAAGGGGATGCCTTGGGCATCCCCAAGCTTAGATGCTTAAGTCTTCTTGAAATATGCAGGGATGAACCACGGGGGCATCCCCAAGCTTATACTTTTCACTCTTCTTGATCATATATCATCCTCCTCTCTTGACCCTTGAAAACTTCTGCCACACCAAAATTCTCATAAACTTCATTAGAGGGGTTAGTACTCAAAAAACTTTAATCCACTTTGGTCCTGTAGTGACACATTGCAAGAACTCAATAAAACATTAGCTACAGCTCTCCACGTCTAGAAAGCCTTACTTAAGGTCCACAAGAGACAATGCAAAAAACAGAGACAGAATCTGTCAAAACAGAACAGCCACTAAAGACGAATTATTAAGAGGTACTTCCGTTGCTCAAATCAGAAAACTCAAAACTAATGAAAGTTGCGTACATATCTGAGGAACACGCATAAAAATTGGCAGATTTTCTGAGTTTCCTACAGAGAGACCTACTCAAATTCGTGATAGATAGAAATCTGTTTCTGCGCAGAAATCCAAATCTAGCATCAACCTTCTATTAGAGACTTTTCTTGGCACAACAATGCAATAAAATAAAGATAAGGAGAGGTTGCTACAGTAGTAACAACTTCCAAGACACAACAAAACAGTAGCAAAATAAAACATGGGTTATCTCCCAAGAAGTGCTTTCTTTATAGCCATTAAGATGGGCTCAGCAATTTTAATGATGCTCACATAAGGATGAGAGTTGGAGCAAAAGAGAGCATCAAAAAGCAAGTTCAAAACACATTTATGTCTAACCCACTTCCTATGCATAGGAATCTTGTACACAAATAAATTCATGAAGAACAAAGTGACAAGCATAGCAAGATAAAACAAGAGTAACTTTAAAATTTTCAGCATATAGAGAGGTGTTTTAGTACCATGCAAATTTCTACAACCATATTTTCCTCTCTCATAATAATTTTCAGTAGCTTCATGAACAAACTCAACAATATAACTATCACATACAACATGCTTTTCATGATCTACCAACACATAATTTTTATCAAGCTCAAAAATAGTGGGATTAAAACTTTCAAACCCACTTTTATCAATAATATAACAAGATGATTGATCAATCTCAAAAGATATGGGACTCCTAGATAAAGTCAAGACTTCTCCAATCCTTTTTTCATTAGTGGTATAATTAATATTATCAAGTAACATAGGACCATCATCTAGAGCTTTATCATAAACATTTGCTAAGCAAAACTCTTTAGTACCATGCATTTCGGTATCAGGCACAAACAAAGCATTATCATAAGATTTATCAAAATAGCATGGATTATCATAGATAACAGTAGCATAATTATTCTCACAAGTTTTACTCACAGGGAATATTGCAAGAGAATCCACAGGAACATAACATTCATCCTCCTTTGGTAAGCATGGAGGACAATCAAATAGTGTAAGAGATAAAGAGTTACTCTCATTAGAAGGTTGGCATGGGTAGCTAATCCATTCTTCCTCCTTTTGTTCATCACTCTCCTCCTCTTTTTCATCCAATGAGCTTTCAGGTTCATCAATTTCCTCCTCTTTTTCATCCAATGAGCTTTCGGGTTCATCAATTTCTTCTTTCACGAGTTCCTGCAAATTGTGAGTGCATTCTTGTGCATTAATGAGTCTCTCTTTATAATCAATGATATAAGGATTATCACTGTAACTTTCTATGCAAAAATTAAGGATAGAAGAGACATAATCTTTAAGGTTCTTACAAGCAACACAAGTTTCATAATTTTTAGACATGAAGGATTCGATCTCAGAAGCTCCCATAAATAAGACAAATTGTTTTACCTCTTCGAACCCAAAATGAATATAGTTATAGTTCTTAATTAACACTTCTTCACTAAAGCCACATTGGAATTTCAGATGTTTAGTATCTTGTTTAGAGCAACAGTTTATATCATGGCGTTTAAGCAAGATTTTAGCAATTGTATTCAATTTTTCTATCACAGCACTCATGACTTTACCCTTTCTTGATTCTCTATAACTGTTATATAATTCTATAATCTCCAGATAGGTTGTGGGTTCTCCCATAACAACAGTTTTTAATTTTTCGGTTTTTCAAATTTTTATGGATTTTTGGGTATATAAGAAAAATAAAACAAAACAAAAAGAAACTAGGCAAAAGTAAACTAAGCAAAACAAAATAAAATAAAAACAGAGGGAGAGAGGTAGAGTGTACTCCCCAGGTGAACTTATGAGTAGAGCTATGCCTCCCCGGCAACGGCGCCAGAAAATAGTCTAGATAACCCACAAGTATAGGGGATCGGAACAGTCTTCGAGGGAAGTAAACCCAAATTTATTGATTCGACACAAGGGGAAGCAAAGAATACTTATAAGCCTTAACAACTGAGTCGTCAATTCAGCTGCACCTGGAAAAGCACTAGTAACAGGGGTGATGTGAAAGCAGCAGTAATATGAGAGCAATAGTAACAGTAACACAACATCAGTAACAGTAACACAGAGGTGATGGCACCAGAAAATAGTTGATACTACTTCCAATGACATATAGAACGAGTATATGATGATAAAAGATGGACCGGGGTTCCCAGCTATCTACACTAGTGGTAACTCTCAAATAACAAGTGTTGGGTGAACAAATTACAGTTGGGCAATTGATAGGATTGAAATAGCATTAAGACAGAACATCAAGATTATTAATCATGTAGGCATGTTTTCCATATATAGTCATACGTGCTCGCAATGAGAAACTTGCATAACATCTTTTGTCCTACCAGCCGGTGGCAGCCAGGCCTCAAGGGAATCTACTGGCAATTAAGGTACTCCTTTTAATAGAGCACCGGAGCAAAGCATTAACACTTGGTGAAAACATGTGATCCTCATATCTAAGCCTTCCCCTCCAGTTATCCCGATTGCTTGTCACTCTGGGGCCTCGGGTTCCGGACATAGACATGTGCAAACAACTTGTAGATACAATCTAAGCAATAATTATAGAGCTCAAATCTAAGATCATGCCACTGGTGCACTAGTGACAAGCATTAAACACAACAAGATTGTAGAAACAATAACTTCACAAACTTATATAGATAGACTAATCATAATGTAACAATCCATCAGATCCCAACAAACACAACACCGATTACATTAGATGAATCTCAATCATGTAAGGCAGCTCATGAGATCATTGTATTTAAGTACATGAGAGAGAGTACCAACTAGCTACAGCTAGAACCCGTAGTCCATGGGGGAACTACTCACGGAGCATGATGGAGGCGGTGGCGTTGATGGAGAAGGCTTCCGGGGGCACTTCCCCGTCCCGGTGGTGTGCCGGAACAGAGATTCTGTCCCCCGAAACGGAGTTTCGCGATGGCGGCGGCGCCCCTGGAGTCTTTCTGGAGTTTCGTCAATTCGTATCGCGTTTTTAGGTCGCAAGGGCTTATATAGGCGAAGAGGCGGCGCAGGAGGGGCACCAGGGCGCCCTCCCCACCTGGTGGCGCGGCCAGGCCTGGGCCCGCGCTCAGGTGTGGTGTGGTGGCCCCTGGCCCGCCTCCGACTCTCCTTCGGTGTTCTGGAACCTTTCGGGAAAAATAAGATATTTGGTCTTCGTTTCGTCGAATTCCGAGAATATTTCCCCGAACAGCCTTTCTGGAACCAAAAACAACAAAAACATGAACTGGCACTGTTGCATCTTGTTAATAGGTTAGTTCCGGAAAACGCATAAAAATATTATAAAGTGTGAGCAAAACATGTAGGTATTGTCATAAAACTAGCATGGAACATCAGAAATTATAGATACGTTGGAGACGTATCAGCCATCAATCTAATATTTTCATTAATTCGAACTTGGATAGCGTTTGCTGTAGCAAATGACTTAATATCTTTATCTTCATTATGCATAACTTTCAATTTTAAAAGATCAACATCAGCAGCAAGACTATCAACCTTAGAAGCAAGAATATCAATTTTACCAAGCTTTTCCTCAATAGATTTGTTAAAAGCAGTTTGTGTACTAATAAATTCTTTAAGCATGACCTCAAGACCAGAGGGTACACTTCTATTATTGTTGTAATAATTAACATAACCATTACCATTATTAGAAGGATATGGCCTATAGTTGTTACCAGAATTATTCCTATAAGCATTGTTGTTGAAATTATTATTTTTAATGAAGTTCACATCAACATGTTCTTATTGGGCAACGAATGAAGCTAAAGGAACATTATTTGGATCAAAATTAGATCTACCATTCACAAGCATACACATAATAGCATCAATCTTATCACTCAAGGAGGAGGTTTCTTCAACAAAATTTACCTTCTTACTTTGTGGAGTCCTTTCCGTGTGCCATTCAGAGTAATTAATCATCATATTATCAAGAAGCTTTGTTGCCGCCCCCAAAGTAATGGACATAAAGGTACCTCCAGCAGCTGAATACAATAGGTTCCGTGAAGAAAAATTCAGTCCTGCATAAAAGGTTTGGATGATCATCCAAGTAGTTAGTCCATGGGTAGGGCAATTCTTTACCAAAGATTTCATTCTTTCCCATGCTTGAGCAACATGTTCATTATCCAATTGCTTAAAATTCATTATGCTACTTCTCAAAGATATAATTTTAGTAGGAGGATAATATCTACCAATGAAAGCATCTTTACATTTAGTCCATGAATCAATACTATTCTTAGGCAAAGATAGCAACCAATCTTTAGCTCTTCCTCTTAAGGAGAAAGGAAACAATTTCAGTTTTATAATGTCTCCATCTACATCCTTATACTTTTGCATTTCACAAAGTTCAACAAAATTATTAAGATGGGCAGCATCATCATCAGAACTAACACCAGAAAATTGCTCTCTCATAACAATATTTAGTAAAGCAGGTTTAATTTCATAGAATTCTGCTGTAGTAGCAGGTGGAGCAATAGGTGTGCATAGGAAATCATTATTATTTGTGCTAGTGAAGTCACACAACTTAGTATTCTCAAGAGTACCCATTTTAGCAGTAATAAAAACAAGGGATTTCTATTTTCCTGCCCCTGGCTCCTTAGTTGTACTTAGTTTTCCCCAGCTCCTTAGTTTTTCCTCAGTTTTCCCCAAGCCCTTGTTTGAAACCCGCAGAAGCAGCTCAGACGGCAGGATTCCCGTTTAGTTGACCGTTCTGTCACGTGTGGGGCCGCGTCATGTGGGGCTGTGTCGTGTGGGGCCGCGTCGCGTGGGGCTGGTAGAAAGGGACCGCGTGGGACAGGACGAGACCGCGTTTGGTTGCACGTGAGCAGGAGCTGGGTTATGTCTCTCTCGGCCCCAAATTGGCATTATTAAGAGCACCTTTTTCCCCTCTTTCTCTCTGTCCTTTTCACCAAAATAGTATCAAATCTAGAGAAGCTTGCATTTCTGTATTTCTTCGATTATTTGTGCCTTTTGGCCCTCGTTGTTTGCCCAATATGGCAGCAAATCTAGTACTCCCTCTGGTCCATATGTATGTAGTTAAATCTAGAAGCAAATCTCCAGGGTAATGTACGATAAATTCACAGTCTTAGTAAATAGATAAAACAAAGACCAACAAAATATAGTAGAATAGGGATAGATAATAGGGATCCCTCCCTAAATAATAAGCTGCATACACAGCAGCCAACATAGTAACAGGTTCGAGGTTCTTCACAGCACCATCATATTAACAACATAACAACAAGGGATCCCTAGCTAACAACAAAGGGATCCCAACAACAAAATGGGAGGCAGCAGCAGCACACGTCCAGGACTCCGCCTACCCCATCTGGCTCTCCCTCCACTTGTTGCTGCTGCTCCCCTTGGGAGCCTTGGGCTTGAGCGGAGGCATGCGCCCGGCGGAGATCTCCACCCGCTGCATGTTGCGGAGGTGCATGCCGAGCGCCCTGTGCTTGGCGCGGAAGGAGTAGACGTTCACCGTTGTGCCGACCTTGGGGAAGGTGTTGCTGATGTTCTCGGAATGCGTGACGAGGCAGTTGAAGTCCCTGGCGCCGAGTCTCCTGGTGCAGAAGAGGCACCTGTAGACACCCTTGGCGAAGTAGGAGATGTACTGGCTGACCTGCAGCCTCCGCAGCACCTGGCGAGTCTTGACGTCCTCCTCCTCGTCGTCGCTGCCGACGTCGCTGCCAGACATCTGATCCATATCAAACATAAACTATGAGTGAATGAGTTGCAACGATGACGAACGTGCATGATAACAAAGTTAGGAAAAACAGAGTCAGCCTCAGTTAGAGTGGGCATGATTATATATCTACAGGGAAGGTGTTAGCGAACCAAAGCTCATGCACAACAGATTTGTACATAGCAATGGTTCACTGAACCCTCCCTGTAAAAATTTGTGCCCAACGATTCATCATAGGCAAAGAAACAGATTCCAGATCTGAACTTGAACACATTCCAGATTATTTGCAAAATTAAACGGTTGATATCTTTTGATTAGTGCATAAAATAACTGATTGAGATCCCATGATTACTTGCATAAATTAACCGAACGGCCGAACCCCAAATCTTAAAGGAAATCAAGAAGTGATCAAAACAAAATGGAATAAAATCGGCGCAAATATTAGCCCAATACTCATCCATCTACAGATCCATCTACACCAGCAAAAATAGGGTTCAAAAAGGAATGGGGAACAAAAAAGGAAGCAAACTGTAATTACCTCGTTCCATGGGTCCTCCAGGAAGGTGTCGTAGGGGTTCGGGGGCGGGACGTACGGCACCGGCTCATAGGTGTCAAATCCCGGTGGGATCTGACCGCCACCGGCGGCAGCAGCCTCCGATGCACCGGTGGCAGCGGCGGCGACGTCCGTTGAGGGGACGGCGTTGAAGAGGGAGGCGTCGCGCTTGGAGCCGACGGTGCTATCGACGATGGGATTGGCATTCTCCTTGTCCATCTCGCCGGTAGAGGAGAGGGAGAGGGTTTTTTGCTTGGGAGCTTTGGAGAAAATGATGGGACGTGAGAGAGGCGTCGTTGCGTGGGCGAGTGAGAGTGACAGAGATAGTGGGAGGAGGCGTCTATAAAGGCGAGGGGTGGTTAATGCGACCCGCGTCCTACGCGTCCACCGCTGCATGTCTGCACGTCTTGGACTTCAGCAATGCGACACACGTCCACGATTGCACGTCTTCGACTTCTGCACCGCGACCCGCGTCTACGCGTCAACAATTGCACGTCTTCCATTTCTGCACCGCAACACGCGTCCTCGAGTCTAACCCTGGAAATTTAGATATACTCAGGTATAACCTCGAGTCATATACTAGCAATTTTTGTGTGCTCAGTTTTCCCCTTGAGTGCTAATACTGGCTAGTGCAATATGCTCAGTTTTACCCTCAAGTGGCTGGTCAACAGATAGTCAACAAATGGGATTAACTAGTTAAATGAGTCATTTAATGTGCAAAAAATTCCGAAAAATAGTGGCACATACTCATGGAGTCTTTACCACAAATTGCCAGTTCTCAAAACATAGATAATTCATAGATAAATCAAGTTTTACCACAAATTGCCACTTCTCAAAGGCCTTCTCAAATCACCTAGTAGCTATGAAGGTGCATGGTTTTCCACAATAAGCCCTTCCCAAAACAGCTTTCCCCAAAACATAGTTTGTCTAAATGAGGCCACAATTCTCACACTCATGTATATTTGTATTGCAAATAGTTTGAAGTAGGCCAAGATGGGTTTCATTGTACAAAACACGCATTTTCCATTTTTTAAATCTCATATTTGAATCCCTTAGTCTGTTTATTACACAGGTGCCCTTGGTTTCTTGATACTACTCAGTTTTTCCCTCTCCCTCCACAAATTCTCGCAGACGTGCAACATTGCTCTGATTGGTCTAGCCCATGTCACGCGGATCGTGCCCGCCGACCGTTGATCGTATGATCTAACGGGCAGGATAACCCCTCTCTCTCTGTCGGCGGTTACCTTCCACTCTCTAAGTATGCTAAAGGGCGGTTTTCTGTATTCATTTTCACACGCTAAAAGTTATAAACTCTTTTAGGCATTACTTTTCACGCAAAAAATGATAAACCATCACCGATTTGTTGTAGCCATTAATTTTCACGAAAAAAATAAACCATCACCGATTTGTTGTAGCCATTAATTTTCACGCAAAAAATGATAAACCATCACCCATTTGTTGTAGCCATTAATTTTCACGCAAAAAATGATAAACCATCACCGATTTGTTGTAGCCATTAATTTTCATGCAAAAAATGAGAAACCATCACCGATTTGTTGTAGCCATTAATTTTCACGCCAAAAATGATAAACCATCACCGATTTGTTGTAGCCATTAATTTTCACGAAAAAAATGATAAACCATCACCGATTTGTTGTATCCATTACTTTTCACGCAAAAAATCCCTTTTGAGAAGGTCGAAAAAACCTAACTTGTTACATGATGCCATACGTGTAACAACAAGGAACCCTATCTAAAAAGTGTCAAAAAGTTTGCCCAACCGTATAGCTATATCAAAAAAACCTCACCATGGCGCTGGTATAATTTTGGGCTTAGTTACAAGGGTCCCTAGTTACAAACTTTCGTTACCTAACCTTCAACACGAAACTTGTTTCAAATCACTTTTGGCGTACAAGAAACAAATCCCACCTTGATTCGAGCACCACAGCCTCCAAACGATGCCGATGCCGATATCGGCATGGTCAGAACGACTATGCTCGCCGCCACTGCTAGGTCACCGTCGGGATGCACCGTCAATCCCGTCCCCTCATTCGATCATTGACACACCAGAGATAACGCCGAGGCCAATGCCGAACATACATGCTGATGCCAGTGCCGAACATGCATGCACGCCGCTGTGGGCATGGCCACGCCGCCCCGCTATGCTGGACGCCACAGACCACCGCGAGGTCTTTACCTTCGCCACCACACTCTTCTAGCACCAATCTATACACGCCAGAAAGGAGAGACACTAGTTTTCTCTACATTGCTCGCGTTCGTGTCGGACACGGCCAGTCAAAGTTTTGAGGTAGTCGTCGATGTCGTCGACCATTTCTTCTCTTCTTTGCATGGTTAAACGCGTCTAGTTCATATCTATCTAATGCGTCTGGTCTCGCCTCATGAAGTTCTTTGTGGACGTCGATCTCATCTCGGCACCCCGTAGGCCACCTCTTCCGTGCCATCGTTGTAGAGCTCCATTTAAAAATCTATTCCTACCCGTGTATTGCCTATTGTATCAGCGCCATGGCCCACTTGTCATTCTATATACCGAAGCCCCACTCGTGCGTGTTTTGGTCAGGGATACATCGATGCTTACGGTCAAACAAAGATGGATGGTCTGACGTGTCTTTGCGGGCTCTACATGGCCCCACTAGTCAGAAGATAACGGTCAACCATCGGGCAACCGGCCGTTACATCACGTGTGATGGTTTCAGACAAAGGCTTGGGTAAAACTGAGGTAAAACTAAGGAGCTGGGGAAAACTGAGCACAACTAAGGACCCGAGGGCACGAAAATAGAAATCCCTAAAAACAAGTAAAGCAAACTAAATTAAGTAAAGTAAAACAAGTAACTAATTTTTTTGGTGTTTCTAATATAGAGAACGCAAACAAGACAGTAAATAAAATAAAGCAACTAATTTTTTGTGTGTGTTTGATATAAAGAAAGCAAACAAAGCAGAAAATAAAATAAAGTAAAGCAAGACAATAACAAAGTAAAGAGATTGGATGTGAGAGACTCCCCTTGCAGCGTGTCTTGATCTCCCCGGCAACGGCGCCAGAAATTTAGCTGTTGACGTGGGAGTTGAAAATCTTTGTGGTGTAACTTTTCTTCGTTCCCCGGCAACGGCGCCAGAAATTTAGCTTGATGACGCGTAAAGCACTCGCCCGTTGGGAACCCCAAGTGCAAGGTGTGATGCGTACAGCAGCAAGTTTCCCTTAGTAAGAAACCAAGGTTTATCGAACCAGTAGGAGTCAAGGGCCACGTGAAGGTCGTTGGTGACGGAGTGTAGTGCGGCGCAACACCAGGGATTCCGGCGCCAATGTGGAACCTGCACAACACAATCAAAATACTTTGCCCCAACGTAACAGTGAGGTTGTCAATCTCACCGGCTTGCTGTAGACAAAGGATTAAATGTATAGTGTGGAAGATGATGTTTGTTTGCGAAGAACAGTAGAGAACAATGATTGCAGTAGATTGTATTCATATGTAAAAGAATGGACCGGGGTCCACAGTTCACTAGTGGTGTCTCTCCCATAAGATAAATAGCATGTTGGGTGAACAAATTACAGTTGGGCAATTGACAAATAGAGATGCATACATATCATGATGATTACTATGAGATTTAATCAGGGCATTACGACAAAGTACATAGACCGCAATCCAGCATGCATCTATGCCTAAAAAGTCCACCTTCGGGTTAGCATCCACACCCCTTCCAGTATTAAGTTGCAAACAACAGACAATTGCATTAAGTATGGTGCATAATGTAATCAACACAAATATCCTTAGACAAAGCATTGATGTTTTATCCCTAGTGGCAACAGCACATCCACAACCTTCGAACTTTCTGTCACTATCCCAGATTCAATGGAGGCATGAACCCACTATCGAGCATAAATACTCCCACTTGGAGTCACAAGTATCAACTTGGCCAAAGCCTCTACTAGCAACGGAGAGCATGCAAGAACATAAACAACTCATATATGATAGATTGATAATCAACTTGACATAGTATTCAATATTCATCGGATCCCAACAAACACAACATGTAGCATTACAAATAGATGATCTTGATCATGATAGGCAGCTCACAAGATCTAAACATGATAGCACAAGAGGAGAAGACAACCATCTAGCTACTGCTATGGACCCATAGTCCAAGGATGAACTACTCACACATCAATCCGGAGGCGGGCATGGTGATGTAGAGCCCTCCGGTGATGATTCCTCTCTCCGGCAGGGTGCCGGAGGCGATCTCCTAAATCCCCCGTGATGGGATTGGCGGCGGCGGCGTCTCTGGAAGTATTTCCGTATCGTGGCTCTCGGTAATAGGGTTTTCGCGACGGAGAGTTTAAGTAGGCGGAAGGGCAGGGTCGGTGGAGGCACGAGGGCCCCACACCATAGGGTGGCGCGGGACCCACCCTGGCCGCGCGGCCCTGTGGTCTGGGCGCCTCGTCGCCCCACCTCGTATGCTCTTCGGTCTTCTAGAAGCTCCGTGGAAAAATAAGACCCTGGGCGTTGATTTCGTCCAATTCCGAGAATATTTCCTTTGTAGGATTTCTGAAACCAAAAATAGCATAAAACAACAACTGATGCTTCGGCATCTCGTTAATAGGTTAGTGCTGGAAAATGCATATAAATGATGTAAAGTGTGTATAAAACATGTGAGTATTGTCATAAAACTAGCATGGAACATAAAAAATTATGGATACGTTTGAGACGTATCAACTTAGAGTTACTAATTCAGGAATGCAATCACATACTGAGCATACTATGTTTGTTGGTGACTAATTAGTACTACTAATTCATTGCAAGCAACGGTTCATTCATATTCAGCAAAAGGGGGTGTGATCATTAAGTCATTTAAGAAAGGTAAAATATAAACAAGGTAGTTCATGAATAACTTCATTGGTTAAGGCAGTGTTTCATGCAATGCAACATAAGGACTGAAAAAATACCATTTGCGGTGTCCCAGAAGTACGTGGAGAGCCGTCAGTTTCGTCCACCGCAAAAACGTGGCCACCGAGTTCAATGGCATCACAATACTTTGGATAATCAGATGCAGGTGTAAGGGCCTCCAGCATTCTCCAGTTTCCACCCCATTCAAGGTAGAAAATCGTTTTGTCGAACAAGGCGATGAGCTTGTAATCTGCGTACCTCCCACCTTTTGTGGGCACTTCGCAGATTACAATCTTCCACAAATTAATTACTGGACCCCAGGAAAAATAGTATGTAGCAGCAGGTTGATATGAAACACTAGTATGACCAATCTTCGAAGCAGGTAGGGATGGAAGGGGGATATGTCGCTCGGTGTAGACTTTCACGAGATACCACTGGCACCCATGATGATCGGCGGCGGCGATCCAGTCGCCGTTCGCGCCAAGCCATTTTCTGTCGTGCATGAACGGCAGGGCGACAGAACGGCGAGGATGGTCGAGGGGCACCAGGTCGTACACGGTATCATGCAGACGAGATGCTCTCGCCACGTCCCAGTGTTCATCGAACCAATAAGCAGGCGGAGGCATCAGCAGGCAGGGTTCATCCCAATGGTGCATCTTACCTTCATTTTTGCTGATCATGTCGTAGAGCTCCCTGGAACATGCGGCAAGTCGGACGGTGTAGGTAACGTCCAGATGCGCAGCGATGAGGTCGATGCTGTCGCCAGTGAGAGCCTCCAAGTGGTCGTCTCCGCCGCCCCGGCAAAGCCTAGAATAATCCATCATGTGAAGATGGATTTAGGTGGATGGCAGATGCAACTGCGCTTGGGGTTTTCGGAGGAGAGGGCGAGCGCTATGGAAGGAACGATGCGGCGCGCGGCCGGCCGGGGTAAGGAGAGAAAGGTATAGTACGGAGTACTAGTGATGCGGCGTGGTGGGGATTGAGATCCTGCGCGTGCGCGTGATTCTGGGAGGGTGAAGAAGAAGATGATAGACATGCAAGAGGCAAAAACTAGGTAGTACTCTAGGCTGCTGCTGCGACTGGGCAGCGATTTGAATCTTGGTAGACTAGCACGCCGCCCATCTATAAATTAGCGACGACGTTTGGTGCAGTGATGTCTCGTCACATCAGGTTGACCAGAGAGGGTTTTTTTACAGTTTCCATTTTGATATATTTTTCGCCAATAATCGTAGTTCTCAATGCCAGCGACACGTACCTTAACACGTGGGCAGCATGCAACCGCGCGAGCACCAAAATAAAATGAGAGATGTTTTAGAGAAGAACTTCATTTTCAATGCCTTTCCTAGCTTGGTTTGGAAACCAGACAGAGCTTCAGTGACTTGATGCTTCCAAGATACATTGTGACTATGTGCCACCATCTACCATCCATTTGAGATCCAACGTTCCAAACTATTTCTTATTTCGAAGCTAAAAAGGAAAAAAACTATTCAGACAATTTTGAAAAAATCCAGTAATATGTAGATGCCTTGTTTTAAAATCTATGAATATTTCATCCCATTCGGACGACTTGCTTGTGATTAAATAGCTTGTTACGTGCTCAAGCACTAGTTTAAACTAAATATATATTTTCTCACAAACCCATGATTCAAATCAAATGAAACTTCACCAAAATATAAATCGAAATATGCATGATTTACTGGAAGTATGAGATATGAACCTTAACATTAATTAAGATGGGACCCACGTAGTATGAGATGTGAACCTTAGCATTAAGATGGGACCCATATAGTATGAGAAAGTGAACCTTAGCATCTTAATAGTATGAGGAAGGAGAGAGAAATTATTTTCTTTTGTTTGTGGACAACCAACAAGCTTGTAGGTCACCCATAAGAAATTTTCCTTGTGGACAACATCCATTATGTATAATAGACAATCTTACGGACTACTTTTTTCTTGTGGACAGCATAGTGGATTCCCTCGGGGAATCACCTATATATGTGTGTATATATATAGTAATAATATTAACTTTCACCATAACTTGGGTCCCATTTATCTTGTGAAGTTTCCCACTATGTATGATGAACTGAACCTTAGCATTAAGATGGGACCAACCTATATATGCTATTGGTGTACCCTCATGTACGGCACATGAATGAGAGATAAATTATTTTTGATTGCTAGTTGTTTGATTCTACGGGATTTTTTCCTACACCAGCTAGTTGTTTGATTCATGGGAACATATCCTATAGGAAATAATCCTATAGAAAATAAACATGAGGTCATATCTCATGGATAATTTCTTTGGCAGAATCAAAGAGAACTCATCTTCCTACAAATCATATGTTTTTTCCTATTCCTACGAATCATGGTGCCCAAGGAAATATTACTTGTGGATAACCTCCACTACAGCCTTATCAACTACTTTTTTCCTTGTAGATAGGTCTTGTGGACAACATAGTGGATGCTCTTAGCCTTTTGCATAGCGGTGGAGCTTGACAAGAAAGGTTGGAGGGACAACAAGCTGAGAGAAAGTAATATGAGCTAATATTATGCTGAATTTTACAAATAACATAGGCTTAATTTTTCTAGGTTGGGCGGGCCACGGCTCGGTTTTGCTTCAACTAAGACTAGCCACAATGGGAGTATCATAGGTAGTAGTAGTATCATGCATGTCATGTAGGTAAAAATCTTATGTGGCACATCAATTAATGATGAGAGAGGTGAAATTAGTATCATAGGTAGATACGGTATCATAGCACGTAAAACTAGAAATTTCAGTGGCAAACACATCATGTACACATATTTGCATTGAGATTTTACAAAACATTAAATAGAATGGAACTATGATACTAATTCATGATACTATGCATTGTAGGTGTTGTATCATAAACTAGTATCATACTCCCTCCGTCCACAAATAAGTGGACGTGCGGGATTTTCAAGGTAAATTAGTAAAAAGAGAGAAAATTTGCATTGGGAAGATGCAACCAACATCTCTCTCCTCTTTAATTATTTCATCTCCAATAGGCTAAGTGCATGTACAAAATTAAGATAACATGTGTTGAATATTATTAGGTTTGATTTCCATGCGATGAGAGAGAAATAACTTTTGCTAATTTAAAGTGCATTGGGAACATAGAAGTACACTCTTTCATGGACAAAGTTTGAGGCTAGATGTCCACTTATTTGAGGACGGAGGGAGTATGTATGATACTAGTCTATGATACTTCCCATTGTGACTAGTCTAAGTGCTTTTGCACCATGAACACTAGCTATGCACAGACCTCAAAAAACACTTCTCCATCATTCTACTATTCACGCTTTCTTTTTCTAATAGAACTACGTACCATTGTTTTTAATATAATCTTGTGACGAGAGTATATATTTCTAAAATAGTCATTTATGTTTTGCATAAGCTCAAAGAGGGGTACTTAATTATGAGAGATATCTTTCAACTAATACGTTGTAGGAGTACTTTAATTATGTGGGCTATCATGTGAAATGCTTACTAGAACGAGTACAAAAGGTGTTTGATAACATTACAGGCCACACACCCAGTGTAGCCTGCATCGTAGGAGCATTACATTAATTTAACAACTACGGAGGAGTAGCCTAGGTAGAGATAACAGGCAAAGGAAATAGTTCAACAGATAGTACAACACAACTATGGAAAGGGAGTAGGCTAGGTAGAGATAAACATGCAAATGCAATAGTTCAACAGATACAAATCTTGCATTACAACACGAGTATTACATAAAGTACATCAGCCCTTCTTTCAGGACCTGTGACGCGAAGGCACGTTCCATTGTCGGGTGTTGGCGAAGCTTGGGATGAACCACAACGGAACCTGCTGCCATGTCCATCTAATGTTGGTTTGGAAACCAACAGTACAGTCTTCAGAATTCAAACTGAAGCGGCAAATTTCTGGAGAAGGAGGATATGCAAGGCCTACTGCATGGTGCCATGTGTAAACAGAGTTGCTTCTCGCCATATTTGGATGGTCATGTTCTGCCCTGTCTTCTACTGGAATGATAATCGGATAGTTCACTCCAAGGAAGCGAGAATATGATCCAAGGGAAATAATCCTCCTCCATGGCCTCGGTGGCATCAACTGACTGGTGTCCATGATGTACACCTCGCAGCCAAGTAAACCCTTACCATACCCACGAATAGTGCGACCATGACGAACCTCAGAGGTAGCAGCAGCAGGTAAAATCCGAACCAGTCCAGTATAATCCCGCCCGTCAGTAACACCCCAGGTATGGACCAGAAAAAAGTCTAGAACCATCAGGAGATCGTGCTAACCACCAGGAGCCAAGATTGTACCGACCTTGTTAATCAAGTTCTGGCGGAATAGGTGCCATTCTGATCAACAAAGGACCTTGCAAAGGAAAGCACAGCTTGAAGTCAGTTCAGCAAAACTTAATTAGTTGATTACATACATGAATAATGATACTAGCTAAAATACTGCCTCCGATCCAAATTAATTGACTCAACTTAGTCATGTTGATAGCAAAATCGACAAGTGGGTTCAACATGTCAATGCTCCAATTAATGTTGTAGAAAAAAATAGATTTTTCAAAATTCATACTTTTTTATTTAGCTATTTAAAAATGCTTATTCATTTATTTCAACAAATATTGTGCGGTCTTGAATTTTTTCAAAGAAATATTATGGCATCGGGTTCGGGACTCCTGAAAAGGACTGGTCGTGGTACGGGAACCCGAAATGAGGCCCACAACATGGTCGAAAGTGGCAAGGAACCCGTCGAGGTGGATGAACTCGGGAAACCTTAGTAGAGGTAGCGATCTTGAGGAGGCCATTAGGGTTAGCCTACCCCCCAATAAGCGTATGAGCGAAAAAAAATCACATAAATAGTAGCATCACGCTGGCCTTGCCCGAATTTTATCTTTCAGGCTGGATGTCACGAGCATGATCACTCAACCAACCGGGTCCAAACATGTATATACAATTGGCCTCCTCGAGCCTACACCGACCAGATTGTCGCTGAAATTGGATCATAGAGTTTCTATAGGATTGATGTTCTAAGGAAATATTCCAACAACGGAAGCCGTTTGATTCGTTGTATTATATTCCTTAGGAATCTTGTTGGGCTTGTTTGGTTCGAAGAAAATTCATAGAAATTTTGTGGGATTCAAATCTAAGTGGCTCCTTTGATTCTTGAATACATGATAATTCATACTAATTCACATGTTTTTTGTGTAGCACTACAACCAAAGAACATGCAATTCAAATTTGTGTGATTTCTTTCATATAGGATTAACTTAACATGCAATCATATTCAATTCCTACATCATTTCTATTTTAACATTTTGTACACATCATGCATGCGACCCAAACAATGCGTACAGGGGGGGTTATTTCGTTGCAAAAGCAGTTGGTCACACCACAAACAAACATGCAACAATTAATCTAAATTCACGTGGTTTCCCTGCGATGCAACCAAACAATATTCGATGAAACTAAGCATGCCATAAACATATACAATACACACCATAAATTTTGGCTGCTTTGATTATTCGCAAGATTTTCAAAGTGCGGGAATATGAAAATTGTATGATTAGAGAGTGATGATCATCTCCAAATATATAGGATTGAGAAACAACGGTATTTGGATCCAATAACGTTTGATTACGTGTGAAAACCAAAAGAAATTGTAACATACGGTTACACAATGAAGGATTTTTTGTTTTTATATAAAAATGTATTGTCAATGAATTCTGAAAATTGCAATCCTATGAATTAAACAATCAGAAATCGTGTCAGACTAATTCCTACGATTCGAGATTCTAGTACGGAGTATGATTTCTTTGAAGGGGCGCAGAGGGACGTGGGTAGCACTGTTGGGTCCCGGTCTTGTCCGTATACATTGTACTTACGTCAGACTAGTGTTGCTCAGGAAGTCGTAATCTGACGTACTCTGAAGCTAGATGCATCACTGTTTCCAGTCTTACACCAGAAATCCTCAACTCGTCTCCAGTCTTTGTCCTCGTTTTTTCGGCAAAATAGACAGAAATAACCCAAAGTCAAAAAGATTGGGAAAAACAAACTTTCGACATACTAGCAAGATTGGGTTATTTTTGTCCAAATTCTCGTTTTTTTCTCTTGGCTTCCCTACCCTTGAATCCATGTCACTTACGTGTGTTGCCCATGCGTCATGTCCCACACTTCAGTGAGCACAAGTGACGTGATGTACGTACGCAAACTCCCAGCGATCTTCTTTGTCAAGAGAAGACGCATCAAGATTCAAGACCCGATCGCATTTCTTGCTTTCAGCCTGGGGTCCTCCATGTAAAAGTTAGGGATTTAGATATAATTTCAAGTTTATTTTGTGTGCTGTTGTAAACTGTTGATTTTTTTATGTCCATTTGAATCTTGGTCAAATCCTAGGTTTGACCTAGATTTAAACTAGTTTAAAACATGAAAATGAAAAAGTAAGCCTGGATCCTCCTTAGTCAATCCAAAATGAAGCTTTTGGGAGGTTTTTGAAATTTCCATGTTTGAAACCCAAAACCACTTCTTTTCATGCTAGACTTCATAAGACATAGTTTAGGGATAGGGGTAGATACATGATTTATCTGGTTTCAATATGTCTAGACCTTGTTTATCAACTTGAATTCTTACTATATGACATAAGAAGACTAGGTGCTTTGGTTTTTCATTTATCTAATTTTTTTTGAATTTTATGCCCATTTAAATCTTGGTCAAATCCTAGGTTTGACCAGGATTTAAACAAGTTTAAAACATGAAAATGAAAAGGTGTAAGCCTGGATCCTTCATAGTCACTCTAAAATGAAGCTTTTGGGAGGTTCTTCAAATTTCCATGCATGTTTGAAACCCAAAACCACTTTTCTTCATGCTTGACTGCATAAGACAGAGTTTAGGGTTAGGGGTAGATACATGATTTTTCTGGTTTGAATATGTCTAGACCTTGTTTATCAACTTGAATGTTTACTATATGACATAATTAAGAAGGCTATGTGCTATGGTTTTTCATTCTTTAGTTTTTTGTCTGAATTTTTATGCCCATTTGAATCTTGTTCAAATCCTAGGTTTGACCAAGATTTAAATAAGTTTAAAACATGAAAATGAAAAGGTAAGCATCGATCCTTCTTAGTCGCTCTAAAATGAAGCTTTTGGGAGGTTTTTGAAATTTCCATGTTTGAAACCCAAAACCACTTCTCTTCATGCTTGACTTCATAAGACGAAGTTTAGGGTCGATAGGGGGTAGATACATAATTTGTCTGGTTTGAATATGTCTAGACCTTGTTTATCAACTTAAATGCTTACTATATGACATAAGAGGACTATGTGCATTGGTATTTCATTTTTTGATTTTTATGCCCATTTGAATCTTGGTAAAATCCTAGGTTTGAGCAAGATTTAAACAAGTTTAACCTGTGAAAATGAAAAGGTAAGTCTGGATCCTTCTCTTAGTCACTCTAAAATGAAGCTTTTGGAGGTTCTTGAATTTACCATGTTTGATACCCAAAACCACTTCTGTTCATGCTTGACTTCATAAGACAGAGTTTAGGGTTAGGGGTAGATACATGATTTTTCTGGTTTGAATATGTCTAGACCATGTTTATCAATTTGAATGCTTACTATATGACATAAGAAGGCTAAGTGCTTTGGTTTTTCATTCTTTCGATTTTTTCTGAATTTTTAAGCCAATTTGAATCTTGGTCAAATCCTAGGTTTGACCAATATTTAAACAAGTTTAAAACATGACAATGAAAAGGTAATTAATCCTGGATCTTTCTTAATTAACCAGCCAGTCTAATTAAAATGAAGCTTTTGGGAGGTTTTTGAAATTTCCATGTTTGAAACCCAAAACCACACTTCTCTTCATGCTTGACTTCATATATAATTAAGACAGAGTTTAGGGTTAGGGGGTACATGATTTTTTGGTATGAATATGTCTAGAACTTGTTTATGAACTTGAATGCTCACTATATGACATAAGAAGACTATGTTCTTTGGTTTTTTATTTTATTTATTCTTTTAGTTTATGCCCATTTGAATATTGTTCAAATCCTAGGTTTGACCAAGATTTAAATAAGTTTAAAACATGAAAATGAAAAGTTAAGCATCGATCCTTCTTACTCGCTCTAAAATGAAGCTTTTGGGAGGTTTTTGAAATTTCCATGTTTGAAACCAAAAACCACTTCTCTTCATGCTTGACTACATAAGACAGAGTTTAGGGTTAGGGGGTAGATACATGATTTTTCTTGTTTGAATATGTCTAGACCTTGTTTATCAACTTTAATGTTTACTATATGACATAAGAAAACTATGTGCTTTGGTTTTTCATTTTTCTGATTTTTTTGGAATTTTGATGCACATTTGAATCTTGGTCAAATCCTAGGTTTGACCAAGATTTAAACAAGTATAAAACACGAAAATGAAAAGGGAAGCTTGTATCCTTCTTAGTCACTCTAAAATGAAGTTTTTGGGAGGTTTTTGAAATTTCCATGCTTGAAACCCAAAACCACTTCTCTTCATGCTTGACTTCATAAGACAGAGTTCAGGGGTTAGGGGGTAGATACATGATTTGTCTAGTTTGAATATGTCTAGACCTTGTTTACCAACTTTAATGCTTACTATATCACATAATAAGACTATGTGCGCTTTGGTTTTTCATTTTTCTTTTATTTTATTTTATGCCCATTCGAATCTTGGTCAAATCCTAGATTTGACCAAGATTTGACCAAGATTTAAACAAGTTTATAACATCAAAATGGAAAGGTAAGCCTGGATCCTTCTTAGTCGCTCTAAAATGAAGCTTTTGGGATGTTCTTGAAATTTCCATGTTTGAAACCCAAAACGACTTTTCTTCATGCTAGACTTCATAAGATCGACAGGGGGTAGATACATGATTTTTCTAGTTTGGATATATCTAGACCTTGTTTATCAACTTGAATGCTTACGACATGACAAAAGTAGACTATGTGCTTTTGTTTTTCATTTTTTTATTTTTTGTGCTCATTTGTATCTTGGTCAAATCCTAGGTTTGACCAAGATTTAAACAAGTTTAAAACATGAAAATGAAAAAGGAAGCATGTATCCTTCTTAGTCACTCTAAAATGAAGTTTTGGGATGTTTTTGAAATTTCCATGTTTGAAACCCAAAACCACTTCTCTTCATGCTTGACTTCATAAGACATAGTTTAGGGGTTAGGGGGTAGATACATGATTTGTATGGTTTGAATATGTCTAGACCTTGTTTATCAACTTTAATGCTTACTATATGACATATAAGACTATGTGCTTTGGTTTTTCATTTTCCTGTTTTTTTTGAATTTTCTGGCAATTTGGTTTGACCAAGATTTAGACAAGTTTTACACGTGAAAACGAATAAGTAAGCCTGGATCCTTCTTAGTCACTCCAAAATGTACCAATTGATAGGTGTGTTAACTTTGCTTCATGGAAAAAATAATGTCATGTAAATGAGTTAACTTGGATTTCCTACACTTGAATCCGTAGGAAACTTTGTTCTAATGCACTATAATAATCAACCGAGTTTTTACACCAACAGGTTTGTCACTTACGTTTGGTGCCCATGCGTGAGGTCCCACACTTCAGTGAGCACAAGTCACGTGCAATAGGTACGCAAACTCCCAGCCATCTTCTTCATCAAGAGAAGACGCATTAGGATGCGTATTGGAAGTCTGTGGGTCCTTCAGGATCCTTTGGTTGTCCCTCTCACAAAAAAAAACAAATCTCTCTCATTCTTGGCCTCGCTCGACTCGCTCGCTCGCTCGCACCTCCTGCTCACTGACAAACCCTGCACAACATCATCGCCCGAAAAAGGGGAGACACCATAATGCTCTCCCTTTTTCTCTCCTTCCGAGTGATCCCTCTTCCTCCGAGTTTCACTCCACGGGCAAACACACATGTGCTGCATAGTAATAATAAAAAGGTAGAAAAATCAACCTACGAATCTATAATTAAATAGGCTAAACTAGGGCTTTCCCAGTACTACAGATCAAGGTTCAAAAAAATCCAACTACGGGGTTCAAACAACCCCATTTCTAATCCAAGAATTGTTTCGACCTCATCCAATGGCCTCAAACTATAGGGTTAGCATCTAGTGCAGTATGTGTGAACATGTATGCACTATGTGTGCTATAACTTGTATGTCATTCAAATTTGCACCAAATTTGAATAAGTTTGAAATATTTGAAATGGGGCTTTTGGCTTAAACGTTTGAAACCCAAAACGACTTCTCTTCATGCTAGACTTTAGAAGACCGAGTTTAGGGTTAGGGGTAGATACTTGAATGCTTACTATATGACATAAGAAGACTATCTACTTTTGGTTTTCATTTTTCTATTTTTTAGAATTTTATGCCCATTTGATTCTTGGTCAAATCCTAGGTTTTACCAAGATTTAAACAAGTTTCAAACATGAAAATGAAAACGTAAGCCAGGATCCTTCTTAGTCACTTTAAAATGAAGCTTTTGGGACGTTCTTGAAATTTTAATGTTTGAAACCCAAAACCAATTCTTTTCATGACTGACTTCATAAGACAGTGTTTAGGGTTAGGAGTAGATATATACATGATATTTCTGGTTTGAATATGTCTAGACCTTGTTTATCAACTTGAATGTTTACTATATGACATAATTAAGAAGGCTATGTGCTTTGGTTTTTCATTCTTTAGATTTTTTGTCTGAATTTTTATGCCCATTTGAATCTTTTTTTTAGGGTAAAACAGTAGGGTAAAACCCCACTGCAATTTTTATTATTAAAGGTAAAAAAATTTACAAAGTTACAACCTGTACAAGATGTAAAGTAAGATGCCCATTTGAATCTTGGTCAAATCCTAGGTTTGACCAAGATTTAAATAAGTTTAAAACATGAAAATGAAAAGGTAAGCATCGATCCTTCTTAGTCGCTCTAAAATGAAGCTTTTGGGAGGTTTTTGTAATTTCCATGTTTGAAACCCAAAACCACTTCTCTTCATGGTTGACTTCATAAGACGAAGTTTAGGGTCGATAGGGGGTAGATACATGATTTGTCTGGTTTGAATATGTCTAGACCTTGTTTATCAACTTGAATGCTTACTATATGACATAAGAGGACTATGTGCTTTCGTTTTTCGTATTTTTTTTATTTTTGTCCTAAAATTTCATGCTCATTTAAATCTTGGTCAAATCATAGGTTTGACCAAGATTTAAACAAGTTTAAAACATGAAAATGAAAAGTTAAGCATGGATCCTTCTTAGTCACTCTAAAATGAAGCATTTGGGAGGTTTTTTAAATTTCCATGTTTGAAACCCAAAACCACTTCTCTTCATGCTTGACTTCATAAGACAGCGTTTAGGGGTTAGGGGGTAGATACATAATTTGTCTAGTTTGAATATGTCTAGACCTTGTTTATCAACTTTAATGCTTACTATATGACATAAGAAGACTATGTGCTTTGGTTTTTCATTTTTTTATTTTTTTTATTTTATGCCCATTTGAATCTTGGTCAAATCCTAGACTTCATAAGATCGACAGGGGGTAGATACATGATTTGTCTGGTTTCGATATATCTAGACCTTGTTTATCAACTTGAATGCTTACGATATGACATAAGAAGACTATGTGCTTTTGTTTTTCATTTTTTGATTTTTTAAAATTTTGTTCCCATTTGTATCTTGGTCAAATCCTAAAACAGTTTAAAACATGAAAATGAAAAGGGAAGCATGTATCCTTCTTAGTCACTCTAAAATGAAGTTTTTGGGATGTTTTTGAAATTTCCATGTTTGAAACCCAAAACCACTTCCCTTCATGCTTGACTTCATAAGACATAGTTTAGGGGTTAGGGGGTAGATACATGATTTGTATGGTTTGAATATGTCTAGACCTTGTTTATCAACTTTAATGCTTACTATATGACATATAAGACTATGTGCTTTGGTTTTTCATTTTCCTGTTTTTTTTGAATTTTCTGGCAATTTGGTTTGACCAAGATTTAGACAAGTTTTACACGTGAAAACGAATAAGTAAGCCCTGGATCCTTCTTAGTCACTCCAAAATGTACCAATTGATAGGTGTGTTAACTTTGCTTCATGGAAAAAATAATGTCATGTAAATGAGTTAACTTGGATTTCCTACACTTGAATCCGTAGGAAACTTTGTTCTAATGCACTATAATAATCAACCGAGTTTTTACACCAACAGGTTTGTCACTTACGTTTGGTGCCCATGCGTGAGGTCCCACACTTCAGTGAGCACAAGTCACGTGCAATAGGTACGCAAACTCCCAGCCATCTTCTTCATCAAGAGAAGACGCATTAGGATGCGTATTGGAAGTCTGTGGGTCCTTCAGGATCCTTTGGTTGTCCCTCTCACAAAAAAAACAAATCTCTCTCATTCTCGGCCTCGCTCGACTCGCTCGCTCGCTCGCACCTCCTGCTCACTGACAAACCCTGCACAACATCATCGCCCGAAAAAGGGGAGACACCATAATGCTCTCCCTTCTTCTCTCCTTCCGAGTGATCCCTCTTCCTCCGAGTTTCACTCCACGGGCAAACACACATGTGCTGCATAGTAATAATAAAAAGGTAGAAAAATCAACCTACGAATCTATAATTAAATAGGCTAAACTAGGGCTTTCCCAGTACTACAGATCAAGGTTCAAAAAAATCCAACTACGGGTTCAAACAACCCCATTTCTAATCCAAGAATTGTTTCGACCTCATCCAATGGCCTCAAACTATAGGGTTAGCATCTAGTGCAGTATGTGTGAACATGTATGCACTATGTGTGCTATAACTTGTATGTCATTCAAATTTGCACCAAATTTGAATAAGTTTGAAATATTTGAAATGGGGCTTTTGGCTTAAACGTTTGAAACCCAAAACGACTTCTCTTCATGCTAGACTTTAGAAGACCGAGTTTAGGGTTAGGGGTAGATACTTGAATGCTTACTATATGACATAAGAAGACTATGTGCTTTTGGTTTTCATTTTTCTATTTTTTAGAATTTTATGCCCATTTGATTCTTGGTCAAATCCTAGGTTTTACCAAGATTTAAACAAGTTTCAAACATGAAAATGAAAATGTAAGCCAGGATCCTTCTTAGTCACTTTAAAATGAAGCTTTTGGGACGTTCTTGAAATTTCCATGTTTGAAACCCAAAACCAATTCTTTTCATGACTGACTTCATAAGACAGTGTTTAGGGTTAGGAGTAGATATATACATGATATTTCTGGTTTGAATATGTCTAGACCTTGTTTATCAACTTGAATGTTTACTATATGACATAATTAAGAAGGCTATGTGCTTTGGTTTTTCATTCTTTAGATTTTTTGTCTGAATTTTTATGCCCATTTGAATCTTTTTTTTAGGGTAAAACAGTAGGGTAAAACCTCACTGCAATTTTTATTATTAAAGGTAAAAAAATTTACAAAGTTACAACCTGTACAAGATGTACAGTAAGATGCCCATTTGAATCTTGGTCAAATCCTAGGTTTGACCAAGATTTAAATAAGTTTAAAACATGAAAATGAAAAGGTAAGCATCGATCCTTCTTAGTCGCTCTAAAATGAAGCTTTTGGGAGGTTTTTGTAATTTCCATGTTTGAAACCCAAAACCACTTCTCTTCATGGTTGACTTCATAAGACGAAGTTTAGGGTCGATAGGGGGTAGATACATGATTTGTCTGGTTTGAATATGTCTAGACCTTGTTTATCAACTTGAATGCTTACTATATGACATAAGAGGACTATGTGCTTTCGTTTTTCGTAATTTTTTTATTTTTGTCCTAAAATTTCATGCTCATTTAAATCTTGGTCAAATCATAGGTTTGACCAAGATTTAAACAAGTTTAAAACATGAAACTGAAAAGTTAAGCATGGATCCTTCTTAGTCACTCTAAAATGAAGCATTTGGGAGGTTTTTAAAATTTCCATGTTTGAAACCCAAAACCACTTCTCTTCATGCTTGACTTCATAAGACAGCGTTTAGGGGTTAGGGGGTAGATACATAATTTGTCTAGTTTGAATATGTCTAGACCTTGTTTATCAACTTTAATGCTTACTATATGACATAAGAAGACTATGTGCTTTGGTTTTTCATTTTTCTATTTTTTTTATTTTATGCCCATTTGAATCTTGGTCAAATCCTAGACTTCATAAGATCGACAGGGGGTAGATACATGATTTGTCTGGTTTCGATATATCTAGACCTTGTTTATCAACTTGAATGCTTACGATATGACATAAGAAGACTATGTGCTTTTGATTTTCATTTTTTGATTTTTTAAAATTTTGTTCCCATTTGTATCTTGGTCAAATCCTAAAACAGTTTAAAACATGAAAATGAAAAGGGAAGCATGTATCCTTCTTAGTCACTCTAAAATGAAGTTTTTGGGATGTTTTTGAAATTTCCATGTTTGAAACCCAAAACCACTTCCCTTCATGCTTGACTTCATAAGACATAGTTTAGGGGTTAGGGGGTAGATACATGTCTTGTATGGTTTGAATATGTCTAGACCTTGTTTATCAACTTTAATGCTTACTATATGACATATAAGACTATGGGCTTTGGTTTTTCATTTTTCTGTTTTTTATTTTCTGCCAATTCGGTTTGACCAAGATTTAATTTTCTGCCCATTTGAATCTTGGTCAAATCCTAGGTTTGACCAAGATTTAGACAAGTTTAACACGTGAAAATGAATAAGTAAGCCTAGGTCCTCTTAGTCACTCGAAAATCTACCAATTGATAGATGTGTTAACTTTGCTTCACGGAAAAAATAATGTCATGTAAGTGAGTTAACTTGGATTTCCTTTCCTTGAATCCATAGGAAACTTTGTTCTAATGCACTATAATAAACAACCGAGTTTTTACACCAACAGGTCTGTCACTTACGTGTGGTGCCCATGAGTGAGGTCCCACACTTCAGTGAGCACAAGTCACGTGCAATAGGTACGCAAACTCCCAGCCATCCTTCGTCAAGAGAAGACGCATCAGGATGCTTATTGGAAGTCTCTGGGTCCTTCAGGATCCTTCGGTTGTCCTTGTCCCTCTCACAAAAAAAACAAATCTCTCTCATCCTCGGCCTCGCTCGACTCGCTCGCTCGCACCTCCTGCTCACTGACAAACCCTGCACAACAGTCAACATCATCACCCGAAAAAGGGGAGACACCATAATTCTCTCCCTTCTTCTCTCCTTCCGAGTGATCCCTCTTCCTCCGAGTTTCACTGGACGGGCAAACACACATGTGATGCATAGTAATAATAAAAATGTAGAAAAATCGACCTACGAATCTATAATTAAATAGGTTAAACTAGGGTTTTGCCCAGTATTACAGATCAAGGTTCAAAAAAATCCAACAACGGGGTTCGAACAACCCCATTTCTAATCCAAGAATTTTTCGACCTCATCCAATGGCCTCAAACTATAGGGTTAGCATCTAGTGCAGTATGTGTGAATATGTATGCAATATATGTGCTATAACTTGTATGTCTTTCAAATTTGAACCAAATTTGAATAAGTTTGAAATATTTGAAATGGGGCTTTTGGCTTAAACGTTTGAAACCCAAAATGACTTCTCTTCATGCTAGATTCATAAGACCGAGTTTAGGGTTAGGGGGTAGATACATGATTTGTCTGGTTTGAATATGTCTAAACCTTGTTTATCAACTTGAATTCTTACAATATGACATAAGAAGACTATGTGCTTATGTTTTTCATTTTTCTATTTTTTTTAATTTTATGCCCATTTGAATCTTGGTCAAATCCTAGGTTTTACCAAGATTTAAACAAGTTTCAACCATGAAAATGAAAACGTAAGCCTGGATCCTTCTTAGTCACTCTAAAATGAAGCTTTTGGGACGTTTTTGAAATTTCCATGTTTGAAACCCAAAACCACTTCTCTTCATGATTGACTTCATAAGACAGAGTTTAGGGTTAGGGGTAGATATATACATGATTTTTCTGGTTTGAATATGTCTAGACCTTGTTTATGAACTTGAATTTTTACTATATGACATAATGAAGAAGGCTATGTGCTTTGGTTTTTCATTCTTTAGATTTTTTGTCTGAATTTTTATGCCCATTTGAATCTTGGTCAAATCCTAGGTTTGACCAAGATTTAAATAAGTTTAAAACATGAAAATGAAAAGGTAAGCATCGATCCTTCTTAGTTGCTCTAAAATGAAGCTTTTGGGAGGTTTCTGAAATTTCCATGTTTGAAACCCAAAACCACTTCTCTTCATGCTTGACTTCATAAGACGTAGTTTAGGGGTTAGGGGGTAGATAAATGATTTGTCTGGTTTGAATATTTCTAGACCTTGTTTATCAACTTGAATGCTTACTATATGACATAAGAGGACTATGTGCATTGGTAAGTCTGGATCCTTCTCTCAGTCACTCTAAAATGAAGCTTTTGGTAGGTTCTTGAATTTTCCATGTTTGAAACCCAAAACCACTTCTCTTCATGCTTGACTTCATAAGACAGAGTTTAGGGTTAGGGGTGGATATATACATGTTTTTTCTAGTTTGAATATGTCTACACCTTGTTTATCAACTTGAATGCTTAATATATGACATAAGAATGCTATGTGCTTTGGTTTTTCATTCTTTTGATTTTTTCTGAATTTTTATGCCCATTTGAATCTTGGTCAAATTCTAGGTTTGACCATGATTTAAACAACTTTAAAACATGGAAATGAAAAGGGAAGCCTGTATCCTTCTTAGTCACTCTAAATGAAGTTTTTGGGAGGTTTTTGAAATTTCCATGTTTGAAACCCAAAACCACTTCTCTTCATGCTTGACTTCATAAGATAGAGTTTAGGGGTTAGGGGTTAGATACATGATTTGTATAGTTTGAATATGTCTAGACCTTGTTTCTCAACTTTAATGTTGACTATTTGACATAAGTAGACTATGTGCTTTGGTTTTTCATTTTTCTATTTTTTTTATTTTATGCCCATTTGAATCTTGGTCAAATCCTAGATTTGACCAGGATTTAAACAAGTTTAAAACATGAAAATGGAAAGGTAAGCCTGGATCCTTTCTTAGTCACTCTAAAATGAAGCTTTTGGGATGTTCTTTAAATTTCCATGTTTGAAACACAAAACGACTTCTCTTCATGCTAGACTTCATAACATTGACCGAGTTTAGGGTTAGGGGGTAGATACATTATTTGTCTGGTTTGAATATGTCCAAACCTTGTTTATCAACTTGAATGCTTATTATATGACATAAGAAGACTATAAGCTTTCATTTTTCATTTTTCTGATTTTTTTGAATTTTATGCCCATTTGAATCTTTTAGTCAAATCCTAGGTTTGACAAAGATTTAAACAAGTTTAAAATATGAAAATGAAAAGGTAAGCATGGATCCTTCTTAGTCACTCTAAAATGAAGCTTTTGGGAGGATTTTGAAATTTCCATGTTTGAAACCCGAAACCACTTCTCTTCGTGCTTGACTTCATAAGACCGAGTTTAGGGTTAGGGGTAGATATACATGATTTGTCTAGTTTGAATATGCCTAGACCTTGTTTATCAACTTTAAGTCTTACTATATGACATAAGAAGACTATATATGTACTTTGGTTTTTCATTTTTCTGATTATTTAATTTTATGCCCATTTTGAATCTTGGTCAAATACTAGATAGGATTGACCAAGATTTAAACAAGTTTAAAACATGAAAATGAAAAGGTATGCCTGGATCTTTCTTAGTCACTCTAAAATTAAGCTTTTGGGATGTTTTTTGAAATTTCCATGTTTGAAACCCAAAACCACTTTTCTTCATGCTTGACTTTATAAGAAAGAGTTTAGGGTTAGGGGTAGATACATGTTGTCTAGTTTGAATATGTCTAGACCTTGTTTATGAACTTGAATGCTTACTATATGACATAAGAAGACTATGTGCTTTGGTTTTTCGTATTTTTTTTTATTTTTTTCTGAAATTTCATGCCCATTTAAATCTTGGTCAAATCCTAGGTTTGACCAAGATTTAAACAAGTTTAAAACATGAAAATGAAAAGTTAAGCATGGATCCTTCTTAGTCACTCTAAAATGAAGCTTTTGGGAGGTTTTTGAAATTTCCATGTTTGAAACCCAAAACCACTTCTCTTCATGCTTGACTTCATAAGACAGAGTTTAGGGGTTAGGGGGTAGATACATGATTTGTCTAGTTTGAATATGTCTAGACCTTGTTTGTCAACTTTAATGCTTACTATATGACATAAGAAGACTATGTGCTTTGGTTTTTCATTTTTCCATTTTTTTTTATTTTATGCCCATTTGAATCTTGGTCAAATCCTAGATTTGACCAGGATTTAAACAAGTTTTAAACATGAAAATGGAAAGGTAAGCCTGGATCCTTCTTAGTCACTCTAAAATGAAGCTTTTGGGATGTTCTTGAAATTTCCATGTTTGAAACCCAAAACAACTTCTCTTCATGCTAGACTTCATAAGATCGACATGGGGTAGATACATGATTTGTCTGGTTTGGATATATCTAGACCTTGTTTATCAACTTGAATGCTTACGATATGACATAAGAAGACTATGTGCTTTTGGTTTTCATTTTTGTTTTTTTTATTTTTTGGCCCATTTGTATCTTGGTCAAATCCTAAAAAAGTTTAAAACATGAAAATGAAAAGGGAAGCATGTATCCTTCTTAGTCACTCTAAAATGAAGTTTTTGGGAGGTTTTTGAAATTTCCATGTTTGATACCCAAAACCACTTCTCTTCATGGTTGACTTCATAAGACATAGTTTAGGGTTAGGGGGTAGATACATGATTTGTATGGTTTGAATATGTCTAGACCTTGTTTATCAACTTTAATGCTTACTGATGTCTACGGGTGCTTCTATTCTTGTAGACAGTGTTGGGCCTCCAAGAGCAGAGGTTTGTAGAACAGCAGCAAGTTTCCCTTAAGTGGATCACCCAAGGTTTATTGAACTCAGGGAGGAAGAGGTCAAAGATATCCCTCTCATGCAACCCTGCAACCACAAAGCAAGAAGTCTCTTGTGTCCCCAACACACCTAATAGGTGCACTAGTTCGGCTAAGAGATAGTGAAATACAGGTGGTATGAATAAATATGAGCAGTAGTAACGGCGCCAGAAAAGTGCTTGCTGGCGTGCAGTTGATGGTAGTAATATTGTAGGAAGTAAAGATGCAGTAAAACAGTAAACAAGCAGCGGTAGCAGTATTTAGGAACAAGGCCTAAGGATCATACTTTCACTAGTGGACACTCTCAACTTTGATCACATAACAGAATAAATAAATAGATGCTAGACTCTACACTCTCTTGTTGGATGATGAACACCAATAACTGTGTAGGATTACACGAACCCTCAATGCCGGAGTTAACAAGCTCCACAATATTCGATGTTCATGTTTAAATAACCTTAGAGTGCATGACAGATCAACATAACCAAACCAAGTACTAACATAGCATGCACACTGTCACCTTCACACTACGAAAGGAGGCATAGATCGCATCAATACCATCATAGCAATAGCTAACTTCATAATCTACAAGAGATCACAATCATAGCCTACGCCAAGTACTACACGATGCACACACTGTCACCATTACACCGTGCAGGAGGAATAAACTACTTTAATAACATCACTAGAGTAGCACACAGATAAATTGTGATACAAAACACATTGCAATCATAAAGAGATATAAATAAGCACTTCACTATGCCATTCATAACAGTGAATAAGTATTCTGTGAAATATAGCCCAAGAGACCCACACGGTGCACACACTGTCACCTTTACACACGTGGGACAAGGAGTCTCCGGAGATCACATAAGTAAAACCCACTTGACTAGCATAATGGCATCTAGATTACAAGCATCATCATATGAATCTCAATCATGTAAGGCAGCTCATGAGATTATTGTATTGAAGTACATAGGAGAGAGATGAACCACATAGCTACCGGTACAGCCCCGAGCCTCGATGGAGAACTACTCCCTCCTCATGGGAGACAGCAGCGTTGACGAAGATGGCGGTGGTGTCGATGGAGGAGCCTTCCGGGGGCACCTCCCCGTCCCGGCGGCGTGCCGGAACAAAGACTCCTGTCCCCCAGATCTTGGCTTCGCGATGGCGGCGGCTCTGGAAGGTTTTCTCTGGTTTCGTCCAACGTGTCATGGTTTTTAGGTCAGGGACCTTTACATAGGCGAAGAGGCGGAGTCGGGGAGGCGACGAGGTGGTGACACACTAGGGGGGTGCCCCCCCTAGGGTCGCGCCGGCCTGTCATCTGGAGGCCCAGTGGCCCTCCTCTGGCGACTGTCGGGTGTTCTGGATGCTTCCGGGGATTCTGAGATGCTGGGCGTTGATTTCGTCCGATTCCGAGAATATTTCCTTACTAGGATTTCTGAAACCAAAAACAGCAGAAAACAGCAACTGGCCCTTCGGCATCTCGTCAATAGGTTAGTTCCGGAAAACGCATAATAATGACATAAAGTATGCATAAAACATGTAGATATCATCAATAATGTGGCATGGAACATAAGAAATTATCGATACGTCGGAGACGTATCAGCATCCCCAAGCTTAGTTCCTGCTCGTCCCGAGCAGGTAAACGATAACAAAGATAATTTCTGGAGTCACATGCCATCATAACCTTGATCATACTATTGTAAACATATGTAATGAATGCAGCGATCAAAACAATGGTAATGACATGAGTAAACAAATGAATCATAAAGCAAAGACTTTTCATGAATAGTACTTAAAGACAAGCATCAATAAGTCTTGCATAAGAGTTAACTCATAAAGCAATAAATCAAAGTAAAGGTATTGAAGCAACACAAAGGAAGATTAAGTTTCAGCGGTTGCTTTCAACTTATAACATGTATATCTCATGGATAGTTGTCAACATAGAGTAATATAACAAGTGCAATATGCAAGTATGTAGGAATCAATGCACAGTTCACACAAGTGTTTGCTTCTTGAGGTGGAGAGAGATAGGTGAACTGACTTAACATAAAAGTAAAAGAAAGGCCCTTCGCAGAGGGAAGCATTGATTGCTATATTTGTGCTAGAGCTTTTATTTTGAAAACATAAAGAGAGCATAAAAGTAAAATTTTGAGAGGTGTTTGTTGTTGTCAACGAATGGTAGTGGGCACTCTAACTACCTCATCAACCAGACTTTCAAGAGCCGCTCCCATGAAGGACGTTATCTCTACCAGCAAGGTAGATCATCCCTCTTCTCTTTTGTTTACACATGTACTTTAGTTTAGTTTTTCTTTATTTATGATTGACACTCCTCCCAACCTTTTGCTTACACAAGCCATGGCTAACCGAATCCTCGGGTGCCTTCCAACATTCACATACCATGGAGGAGTGTCTATTTGCAAAATTAAGTTGCTTACTGATGAATCGAGCAAAACATGTGAAGAGAATTATTAATGAAAGTTAATTAATTGGGGCTGGGAACCCCATTGCCGACTCTTTTTGCAAAATTATTGGATAAGCGGATGTGCCACTAGTCCATTGTGAAAGTCTCGTCAAAAGTAAATGACAAGATCGAAAGATAAAACACCACATACTTCCTCATGAGCTATAAAACATTGACACAAATAAGAGGTGATAAATTTTGAATTATTTAAAGGTAGCACTCAAGCAATTTACTTTGGAATGGCGGAGAAATACCATGTAGTAGGTAGGTATGGTGGACACAAATGGCATAGTGGTTGGCTCAAGGATTTTGGATGCATGAGAAGTATTCCCTCTCGATACAAGGTTTAGGCTAGCAAGGTTATTTGAAACAAACACAAGGATGAACCGGTGCAGCAAAACTCACATAAAAGACATATTGTAAACATTATAAGACTCTACACCGTCTTCCTTGTTGTTCAAACTCTTTACTAGAAATTATCTAGACCTTAGAGAGACCAATTATGCAAACCAAATTTTAGCGAGCTCTATGTATTTCTTTATTAATAGGTGCAAAGTATATGATGCAAGAGCTTAAACATGAGCACAACAATTGCCAAGTATCACATTATCCAAGACATTTTACCAATTACTACATGTAGCATTTTCCATTTCCAACCATATAACAATGAACGAAGCAGCTTCAACCTTCGCCATGAACATTAAAAGCTAAGAACACATGTGTTCATATGAACCAGAGGAGCGTGTCTCTCTCCCACACAAGCATTTATTCAAACAAAAACAAAAACAAAAACAAACAGACGCTCCAAGCAAAGTACATAAGATGTGACCGAATAAAAATATAGTTTCAAGAGAAGAAACCTGATAATTTGTCGATGAAGAAGGGGATGCCTTGGGCATCCCCAAGCTTAAATACTTGAGTCTTCTTGAAATATGCAGGGATGAACCATGGGGTCATCCCCAATCTTAGACTCTTCACTCTTCTTGATCATAGTATATCATCCTCCTCTCTTGACCCTTGAAAACTTCCTTCACACCAAACTCGAAACAAACTCATTAGAGGGTTAGTGCATAATCAAAAACTCACATGTTCAGAGGTGACACAATCATTCTTAACACTTCCGGACAATGCCCAAAGCTACTGGAAGGTAATGGAACAAAGAAATCCACCCAACACAGCGAAAGAAGCAATGCGAAATAAAAGGCAGAATCTGTCAAAACAGAACAGTCCGTAAAGACGAATTTTATTGAGGCACCAGACTTGCTCAAATGAAAATTCTCAAATTGAATGAAAATTGCGTACATATCTGAGGATCACTCACGTAAATTGGCATAGTTTTCTGAGTTACCTACAGAGAATTAGGCCCAGATTCGTGACAGCAAGAAATCTGTTTCTACGCAGTAATCCAAATCTAGTATGAACCTTACTATCAAAGACTTTACTTGGCACAACAATGCAACAAAATTAAGATAAGGAGAGGTTGCTACAGTAGTAACAACTTCCAAGACACAAATACAAAATAAAAGTACTGTAGCAAAATAAACACATGGGTTATCTCCCAAGAAGTTCTTTCTTTATAGCCATTAAGATGGGCTCAGCAGTTTTTATGATGCACTCGCAAGAAATAGTATTTGAAGCAAAAAGAGAGCATCAAGAAGCAAATTCAAAACACATTTAAGCCTAACATGCTTCCTATGAAAAGGAATCTTGTAAATAAACAAATTCATGAAGCATGATGCAACAAGCATAGAAAGATAAAACAAGTGTAACTTCAAAAATTTCAGCATATAGAGAGGCATTTTAGTAACATGAAAATTTCTACAACCATATTTTCCTCTCTCATAATAACTTTCAGTAGCAACATGAGCAAACTCAACAATATAACTATCACATAAAGCATTCTTATCATGAGTCTCATGCATAAAATTATTACTCTCCACATAGGCATAATCAATTTTGTTAGTTGTAGTGGGAGCAAATTCAACAAAGTAGCTATCATTATTATTCTCATCATCAAATATAGGAGGCATATTGTAATCATAATCAGATTTATCCTCCATAACAGGCGGTACTAAAAGACCAATATCATTATAATCATCATAAATAGGAGGCAAAGTATCGTCAAAGTAAATTTTCTCCTCAATGCTTGGGGGACTAAAAATATCATGCTCTTCAAAACCAGCTTCCCCAAGCTTAGAATTTTCTATATCATTATCAACAATGGTGTTCAAAGCATTCATACTAATATTACTACCAGCATGCAAATAAGATTCCATAGGTTTTTTAATTTTCGCATCAAACCATCCATGTCTTAAATCAGGAAATAGAATAAGAAGCTCACTGTTGTCCATTATGCCAAACTAGTGTAAACAAGAAACAAAAAGATGCAATTGCAGGATCTAAAGGAAATAGCTTCGAGCACACACACAATGGCAACAGAAAAGTACTTTACCTGGGACCGGAGTATGAGTGCCTTTTACCTTTCCTCCCCGGCAACGGCGCCGTAAAAGTGCTTGATGTCTACGGGTGCTTCTATTCTTGTAGACAGTGTTGGGCCTCCAAGAGCAGAGGTTTGTAGAACAGCAGCAAGTTTCCCTTAAGTGGATCACCCAAGGTTTATCGAACTCAGGGAGGAAGAGGTCAAAGATATCCCTCTCATGCAACCCTGCAACCACAAAGCAAGAAGTCTCTTGTGTCCCCAACACACCTAATAGGTGCACTAGTTCAGCGAAGAGATAGTGACATACATGTGGTATGAATAAATATGAGCAGTAGTAACGGCGCCAGAAAAGTGGTTGCTGGCGTGCAGTTGATGGTAGTAATATTGCAGGAAGTAAAGATGCGAGAAAACAAGAAACAAGCAGCGGTAGCGATATTTAGGAACAAGGCCTAGGGATCATACTTTCACTAGTGGACACTCTCAACTTTGATCACATAACAGAATAAATAAATAGATGCTAGACTCTACACTCTCTTGTTGGATGATGAACACCACTAATCGTGTAGGATTACACGAACCCTCAATGCCGGAGTTAACAAGCTCCACAATATTCGATGTTCATGTTTAAATAACCTTAGAGTGCATGACAGATCAACATAACCAAACCAAGTACTAACATAGCATGCACACTCGTCACCTTCACACTACGAAAGGAGGCATAGATCGCATCAATACCATCATAGCAATAGTTAACTTCATAATCTACAAGAGATCACAATCATAGCCTACGCCAAGTACTACACGATGCACACACTCGTCACCATTACACCGTGCAGGAGGAATAAACTACTTTAATAACATCACTAGAGTAGCACACAGATAAATTGTGATACAAAACACATTGCAATCATAAAGAGATATAAATAAGCACTTCACTATGCCATTCATAACAGTGAATAAGTATTATGTGAAATATAGCCTAAGAGACCCACACGGTGCACACACTGGTCACCTTTACACACGTGGGACAAGGAGTCTCCGGAGATCACATAAGTAAAACCCACTTGACTAGCATAATGGCATCTAGATTACAAGCATCATCATATGAATCTCAATCATGTAAGGCAGCTCATGAGATTATTGTATTGAAGTACATAGGAGAGAGATGAACCACATAGCTACCGGTACAGCCCCGAGCCTCGATGGAGAACTACTCCCTCCTCATGGGAGACAGCAGCATTGATGAAGATGGCGGTGGTGTCGATGGAGGAGCCTTCCGGGGGCACTTCCCCGTCCCGGCGGCGTGCCGGAACAAAGACTCCTGTCCCCCAGATCTTGGCTTCGCGATGGCGGCGGATCTGGAAGGTTTTCTCTGGTTTCGTCCAACGTGTCGTGGTTTTTAGGTCAGGGACCTTTATATAGGCGAAGAGGCGGAGTCGGGGAGGCGACGAGGCGGTGACACACTAGGGGGCGCGCCCCCCTAGGGCCGCGCCGGCCTGTCGTCTGGAGGCCCAGTGGCCCTCCTCTGGCAACTCTCGGGTGTTCTGGATGCTTCTGGGGATTCTAAGATGCTGGGCGTTGATTTCGTCCGATTCCGAGAATATTTCATTACTAGGATTTCTGAAACCAAAAATAGCGTAAAACAAGAACCGGCCCTTCGGCATCTCGTCAATAGGTTAGTTCCGGAAAACGCATAATAATGACATAAAGTATGCATAAAACATGTAGATATCATCAATAATGTGGCATGGAACATAAGAAATTATCGATACGTCGGAGACGTATCACTTACTATATGACATATAAGACTATGTGCTTTGGTTTTTCATTTTTCTGTTTTTTTTAAATTTTCTGCCAATTTGGTTTGACCAGGATTTAATTTTCTGCCCATTTGAATCTTGGTCAAATCCTAGGTTTGACCAAGATTAAGACAAGTTTAACACATGAAAACAAATAAGTAAGCCTGGATCCTCTTAGTCACAAAATGTACCAATTGATAGATGTGTTAACTTTGCTTCACGGAAAAAATAATGTCATGTAAATGAGTTAACTTGGATTTCCTACCCTTGAATCCATAGAAAGTTTGTTCTAATGCACTATAATAATCAACCGAGTTTTTACACCAACAGGTCTGTCACTTACGTGTGGTGCCCATGCATGAGGTCCCACACTTCAGTGAGCACAAGTCACATGCAATAGGTACGCAAACTCCCAGCCATCCTTCGTCAAGAGAAGACGCATCAGGATGCGTATTGGAAGTCTCTGGGTCCTTCAGGATCCTTCGGTTGTCCTTGTCCCTCTCACAAAAAAAACAAATCTCTCTCATTCTCGGCCTCGCTTGACTCGCTCACTCGCTCGCACCTCCTGCTCACTGACAAACCCTGCACAACAGTCAACATCATCACCCGAAAAAGGGGAGACACCATAATTCTCTCCCTTCTTCTCTCCTTCCGAGTGATCCCTCTTCCTCCGAGTTTCACTGGACGGGCAAACACACATGTGCTGCATAGTAATAATAAAAAGGTAGAAAAATCGACCTACGAATCTATAATTAAATAGGTTAAACTAGGGTTTTGCCCAAGTACTACGGATCAAGGTTCAAAAAAATCCAACTACGGGGTTCGAACAACCCCATTTCTAATCCAAGAATTTTTTCGACCTCATCCAATGGCCTCAAACTATAGGGTTAGCATCTAGTGCAGTATGTGTGAACATGTATGCACTATGTGTGCTATAACTTGTATGTCTTTCAAATTTGAACCAAATTTGAATAAGTTTGAAATATTTGAAATGGGGCTTTTGGCTTAAATGTTTGAAACCCAAAATGACTTCTCTTCATGCTAGACTTCATAAGACCGAGTTTAGGGTTAGGGGGTAGATACATGATTTGTCTGGTTTGAATATGTCTAAACCTTGTTTACCAACTTGAATTCTTACAATATGACATAAGAAGACTATGTGCTTTTGTTTTTCATTTTTCTATTTTTTTTGAATTTTATGCCCATTTGAATCTTGGTCAAATCCTAGGTTTTACGAAGATTTAAACAAGTTTCAAACATGAAAATGAAAACGTAAGCCTGGATCCTTCTTAGTCACTCTAAAATGAAGCTTGTGGGACGTTCTTGAAATTTCCATGTTTGAAACCCAAAACTACTTCTCTTCATGATTGACTACATAAGACAGAGTTTAGGGTTAGGGGTAGATATATACATGATTTTTTTGGTTTGAATATGTCTAGACCTTGTTTATCAACTTGAATGTTTACTATATGACATAATTAAGAAGGCTATGTGCTTTGGTTTTTCATTCTTTAGATTTTTGGTCTGAATTTTTATGCCCATTTGAATCTTGGTCAAATCCTAGGTTTGACCAACATTTAAATAAGTTTAAAACATGAAAATGAAAAGGTAAGCATCGATCTTTCTTAGTCGCTCTAAAATGAAGCTTTTGGGAGGTTTTTGAAATTTCCATGTTTGAAACCCAAAACCACTTCTCTTCATGCTTGACTTCATAAGAAGAAATTTAGGGTCGATAGGGGGTAGATACATGATTTGTCCGGTTTGAATATGTCTGGACCGTGTTTATCAACTTGAATGCTTACTATATGACATAAGAGGACTATGTGCATTGGTAAGTCTGGATCCTTCTCGTTGTCACTCTAAAATGAAGCTTTTGGGAGGTTCTTGAATTTTCCATGTTTGAAACCCAAAACCACTTCTCTTCATGCTTGACTTCATAAGACAGAGTTTAGGGTTAGGGGTAGATATATACATGATTTTTCTAGTTTGAATATGTCTGCACCTTGTTTATCAACTTGAATGCTTACTATACGACATATGAATGCTATGTGCTTTGTATAGTTTGAATATGTCTAGACCTTGTTTCTCAACTTTAATGCTGACTATATGACATCAGAAGACTATGTGCTTTGGTTTTTCATTTTTCTATTTTTTTATTTTATGCCCATTTGAATATTGGTCAAATCCTAGATTTGACTAGGATTTAAACAAGTTTAAAACATGAAAATGGAAAGGTAAGCATGGATCCTTCTTAGTCACTCTAAAATGAAGCTTGTGGGTTGTTCTTGAAATTTCCATGTTTGAAACCCAAAACGACTTCTCTTCATGCTAGACTTCATAAGATCGACCGAGTTTAGGGTTAGGGGGTAGATACATTATTTGTCTGGTTTGAATATGTCCAAACCTTGTTTATCAACTTGAATGCTTATTATATGACATAAGAAGACTATAAGCTTTCATTTTTCATTTTTCTGATTTTTTTTAAATTTTATGCCCATTTGAATCCTTTAGTCAAATCCTAGGTTTGAAAAAGATTTAAACAAGTTTAAAATATGAAAATGAAAAGGTAAGCATGGATCCTTCTTAGTCACTCTAAAATGAAGCTTTTGGCAGGTTTTTGAAATTTCCATGTTTGAAACCCGAAACCACTTCTCTTCGTGCTTGACTTCATAAGACTGAGTTTAGGGTTAGGGGTAGATATACATGATTTGTCTAGTTTGAATATGTCTAGACCTTGTTTATCAACTTTAAGTCTTACTATATGACATAAGAAGACTATATATGTACTTTGATTTTTCATTTTTCTGATTATTTAATTTTATGCCCATTTTGAATCTTGGTCAAATACTAGCTAGCTTTGACCAAGATTTAAACAAGTTTAAAACATGAAAATGAAAAGGTAAGCCTGGATCTTTCTTAGTCACTATAAAATTAAGATTTTGGGATGTTTTTTTGAAATTTCCATGTTTGAAACCCAAAACCACTTTTCTTCATGCTTGACTTTACAAGACAGAGTTTAGGGTTAGGGATAGATACATGTTGTCTAGTCCTTGTTTATGAACTTGAATGCTTACTATATGACATAAGAAGACTATGTACTTTGGTTTTTCGTATTTTTTGATTTTTTTTCTGAAATTTCATGCCGATTTAAATCTTGGTCAAATCCTAGGTTTGACCAAGATTTAAACAAGTTTAAAACATGAAAATGAAAAGTTAAGCATGGATCCTTCTTAGTCACTCTAAAATGAAGCTTTTGGGAGGTTTTTGTGATTTCCATGTTTGAAACCCAAAACCACTTCTCTTCATGCTTGACTTCATAAGACAGAGTTTAGGGGTTAGGGGGTAGATACATGATTTGTCTAGTTTCAATATGTCTAGACCTTGTTTATCAACTTTAATGTTTACTATATGACATAAGAAGACTATGTGCTTTGGTTTTTCATTTTTCTATTTTTTTATTTGATGCCCATTTGAATCTTGGTCAAATCCTAGATTTGACCAGGATTAAACAAGTTTAAAACATGAAAATGGAAAGGTAAGCCTGGATCCTTCTTAGTCTCTCTAAAATGAAGCTTTTGGGATGTTCTTGAAATTTCCATGTTTGAAACCCAAAACGACTTCTCTTCAAGCTACAGTTCATAAGATCGACAGGGGGCAGATACATGATTTGTCTGGTTTGGATATATCAAGACCTTGTTTATCAACTTGAATGCTTACGATATGACATAAGAAGACTATGTGCTTTTGTTTTTCATTTTAATTTTTATTTTTATTTTGTGCCCATTTGTATCTTCATCAAATCCTAGGTTTGACCAAGATTTAAACAAGTTTAAAACATGAAAATGAAAAGGGAAGCATGTATCCTTCTTAGTCACTCTAAAATGAAGTTTTTGGGAGGTTTTTGAATTTTCCATGTTTGAAACCCAAAACCAGTTCTCTTCATGCTTGACTTCATAAGATAGAGTTTAGGGGTTAGGGGGTAGATACATGATTTGTATGGTTTGAATATGTCTAGACCTTGTTTATCAACTTTAATGCTTACTATATGACATATAAGACTATGTGCTTTGGTTTTTCATTTTTCTGTTTTTTTTTAATTTTCTGCCAATTTGGTTTGACCAAGATTTAATTTTCTGCCCGTTTGAATCTTGGTCAAATCCTAGGTTTGACCAAGATTTAGACAAGTTTAACACATGAAAACGAATAAGTAAGCCTGGATCCTCTTAGTCACTCCAAAATGTACCAATTGATAGATGTGTTAACTTTGCTTCACGGAAAAAATAATGTCATGTAAATGAGTTAACTTGGATTTCCTACCCTTGAATCCATAGGAAACTTTGTTCTAATGCACTATAAAAATCAACCGAGTTTTTACACCAACAGGTATGTCACTTACGTGTGGTGCTCATGCGTGAGGTCCCACACTTCAGTGACCACAAGTAACGTGCAATAGGTACGCAAACTCCCAGTCATCCTTCGTCAAGAGAAGACGCATCAGGATGCGTATTGGAAGTCTCTGGGTCCTTCAGGATCCTTCAGTTGTCCTTGTCTCTTTCACACAAAAAAATCTCTCTCATTCTCGGCCTCGCTCGCTCGCACCTCCTGCTCACTGACAAACCCTGCACAACAGTCAACATCATCACCCAAAAAAGGGGAGACACCATAATTCTCTCCCTTCTTCTCTCCTTCCGAGTGATCCCTCTTCCTCCGAGTTTCACTGGACGGGCAAACACACATGTGCTGCATAGTAATAATAAAAAGGTAGAAAAATCGACCTACGAATCTATAATTAAATAGGTTAAACTAGGGTTTTGTCCAGTACTACAGATCAAGGTTCAAAAAAATCCAACTACGGGGTTCGAACAACCCCATTTCTAATCCAAGAATTTTTTCGACCTCATCCAATGGCCTCAATCTATAGGGTTAGCATCTAGTGCAGTATGTGTGAACATGTATGCACTATGTGTGCTATGACTTGTATGTCATTCAAATTTGAACCAAATTTGAGTAAGTTTGAAATATTTGAAATGGGGATTTTGGCTTAAATGTTTGAAACCCAAAACGACTTCTCTTCATGCTAGACTTCAGAAGACCGAGTTTAGGGTTAGGGGGTAGATACATGATTTGTCTGGTGTGAATATGTCTAAACCTTGTTTATCAACTTGAATGCTTACTATATGACATAAGAAGACTATGTGCTTTTGTTTTTCATTTTTCTATTTTTTTTTAGAATTTTATGCCCATTAGATTCTTGGGATTTCTATTTTCGTGCCCTCGGATCCTTAGTTGTACTCAGTTTTCCCCAGCTCCTTAGTTTTTCCTCAGTTTTTCCCAAGACCTTGTCTGAAACCCGCAGAAGGAGCTCGGACGGAGGATTCCCGTTTAGTTGACGTTGGTTGGTGCTGGCAAGTGGGGCTGCTGTTGGTGCCCCGCAGTGGACACATCTTCACTTATCCAGATCATCGTGGGACCCACAACTTGTCCACGTTAGCGCGCCAGACCCATAGCTTACCCAGGTGACCATTGCAAAATGGGAGCCTGAGCCAGCCCCGCGCCCGTGCCCGTGCCATTGTGATGCAGCGGGAATTAGCAACACCAGTAGCAGATCAAGAAATCCAAGAGGCGCACGTCAAGAATAGAGAAAAGAAAAGGAAACTAGCATCGCTGCTGCCTGTGAATTTATCTTCAGTGATGTCTAGTACATGCCTCCCTCATCTAGCGACCAGGGGAGAACAAAAGAAGCCACACCTGCACTCTAGAAGCTAGTAGAAGAAAGTCTACCAGATGTACAATACTGGTCTACCTATTAAAAGAGAAGAAAAATAGAAAAGGAAACAGTGGTATTGTACATAACTGAAACGGACTGCATCATTCTCCCCGGGTTGGAAAAGAACTCATCCTCGAGTTTAGACCTGATCTTCAGATAGCTCCTCATGATACGGTACAAGGTGCTTCACATTGAACACATCAGAGGTTCGAAGATGGCTAGGTAGCTCCAGCTTATATGCATTATGATTAATTTTCTTTATCACCTTGCACGGTCCAATCTTCCTCTGGCTTAATTTGTTATACTCTCCTGCTAGAAAACGGTCGTTGGTGAGGATAGCCCAGACCAAATCCCCTTCCTCAAGTATAACCTGACACCGGTGTTGGTCAGCTGCAGCCTTGTATTTAGCATTGCTTTCTTGTATTCTTTGTTGCACAATTTTATGGATTGATCTCATTTCTTCTGTCATATTCTCTGCCTTGTAGCTTTTGTTTCCAACAGCTGGTGTCAGTGCTAAGTCCAATACTCCATTGGGGACTCTACCATAAACTATCTCAAAGGGACACAAGCCGGTTGACCGATTTGGCGTACGATTGAAGGCAAACTCCGCATGAGGCAGTACAGTGTCCCACTGCCTTGGTTTATCATGGACAAGAGCCCGAAACAATTTTCCTAAGCTTCTATTTACTACTTCTGTCTGGCCATCCGTTTGAGGGTGATAGGCGCTGCTGAAATTCATACTAGTCCCCATTTGCCTCCACAAAGATCTCCAAAAGTGAGACACAAATTTAGTATCACGATCGGAGGTAATGCTTCTAGGTAGACCATGTAGCCTTACTACTTCTCGAAAGAACAGTACTGAAATTTGGCTTGCATCAGATGTCTTCTTGCAGGCTATGAAGTGTGCCATCTTACTAAATCGATCAACCACAACGAAGAATGAGTCAACTCTACGTTGTGTTCGAGGAAGCCCCAGAACAAAGTCCATGCTCACATCTAGCCACGGTGCTTCTGGTATAGTTAATGACATATATAAGCCTGCATTAGTAGCTGTTCCTTTTGAAACTTGACAAATATGGCACCTCTCTACAAACCTCTCCATATCTCTTCGGGTGTGAGGCCAAAAATACTGTTGCAGAAGTAGTTGCACTGATTTGTCTCTCCCACGATGGCCTTCACTATGAATTTCCTTGATAATCAGCTCACGAACAGAGCATTCAGGAATACATAGTCGAACACCATTAAACAGAAACCCATCATTTATAGTGTAGTCCACTGATTGCTTGTTTTGAGCAGCTTCATAAATTTTGCTGAAATAAGGATCAGCGGGGTAGAGTTCAGGAATATTATCAAACCCAACTACCACGACTTTCATCATGCTAAGGCATTGAACTTTACGGCTCAACGCATCAGCCACTCTGTTTTGGGCTCCAGATTTGTGTTTAAGTACGAAATTGTACTCCTCTAGAAAGCTTGCCCAACGGGCTTGTTGCCTGTTCAGGTTAGGCTGGTTGCGGATATATTTCAGGGCTTCATGATCGCTATACAAAATAAACTCTTTATGCAAAAGATAATGCCTCCAATGCTGCAATGTCCTAACCACTGCATATAGCTCAGTTTCATAGGTTGAATAGCGAAGTTGTGCACCTGTTAGTTTTTCACTAAAGAAGGCCACTGGATGTGACTCCTAACTGAGAACAGCCCCAATTCCCGATCCTGAACCATCACAGTCCACCTCAAATAACTTGTTAAAATCTGGCAATGCCAAACAGTCCGCTGATGCAATTTTGGCTTTAATTTCCTCAAATGCTACCATTGCTGCCCTAGTGAATACAAAGGCACCACTGCGCTTCATGCAATCCGTAAATGGTGCCATGATGGTGCTAAAATTCCGAATGAACCTTCTATAGAATGAAGCAAGTCCATGGAAGCTGCGGGCTTCTGTCAATGAGCGTGGAGCTGGCCAAGTGAGAATAGAGTCCACCTTAACAGGATCTACCTGCAGCCCCTTTTCCGAAACAATAAAGCCTAGAAAGTTAACATAAGACACCAACAACTCACACTTCTTTGGATTGGCATAAAACTGCTCGCGTCTCAAGGCAAGTAGCACTTCTCTCAATTGTTGCAGGTGTTGCTCCAAGCTTCTGCTATATATTAAAAATATCATCAAAATATACGACAACAAACTTTCCAATAAAAGGTTGCAAAACATGGTTCATTAGCCGCATAAAAGTGCTAGGGGCATTAGAGAGTCCAAATGGCATTACCAACCACTCATATAGACCATCCCTTGTCTTGAAGGCAGTTTTCAATTCATCACCTGGACGAATTCTCACTTGATGGTAACCACTCTTCAAATCAATTTTGGAGAACACCACAGCCCCTGCCAAATTGTCCAACATGTCATCCAAGCGGGGAATGGGAAAGCGATACTTGATTGTAATTTTGTTGATTGCCCGAGAGTCAACACACATACGCCATGACCCATCCTTCTTTGGTGTTAAAAGTACAGGGACTGCACAAGGGCTTAGACTAGGCTGAATAAAACCCTTGTCCAACAATTATTGCACCTGCCGATTTAGCTCCTCATATTCTTTTGGGTTCATTCGATAGGCTGGACGGTTTGGTAAGCTAGCACCTGGAAATAAATCAATGTGATGTTGGATATCCCGTAAAGGAGGCAATGCTGAAGGAAGTTCCTTAGGGAAGACATCAGAAAATTCCGTGAGTAGTTCTTGTGCCTCCTTAGGCATAGCAACTCCCTCCTTCTGTTTTGAAATGAACAATAAATATGCACCCCCTTTTTTGGCCTCATGTATAAACTGCTTGTAAGAAATCAGATTTGTGGTACCAGACGCTTCACCACCTCTAGGTTTGGCTAACTCGTCCATGTTCACAGGATTTAGCACAAACTTGTGGCCATTCTTCATGATAGTGTATGTGTGCGTTCGCCCATCATGTACAGCATGGCGGTCATATTGCCAAGGTCTTCCTAAGATGAGATGACTCACGTCCATGTCAACCACATCACACTCTACTTCATCATGTAATTGGTTACCAATGGAGAAAGAAACCAGACACCTAAATTGTACCTTTGCCATCTTGTCTGACTTGAACCACCTGATGTTGTATGGGTTAGGATGTTTCAGTTTTGGAAGCCCAAGTTTATTTACTGCGTCTTCAGAAATTGCGTTCACCCAACTGCCATTGTCAATGATAACATGACATACCTTGCCTCCCACAAGACAACGAGTGTGAAATAAGCTCTGCCTTCGCCAATCTTCGTCTCTTTTTGGTGGTGTTATCAAGGTACGTTCCATCACTAACATATCCCCTGTATCTCCATCTAGCTCAACCCCTTCAGCATCTTCATAATCATCATATACTGGATCACCTTGTTGTCCTGCCTCTTCATCTATTTCTGCCATCAATCCTTTACCATCGCGGCTGTTGTGCTTTGGACAATTTCTCAGTACATGATCAGGAGAACCACACTTATAACAGTTGGTACTTCTTGATGTTGAAGCCTTGGACATATCCATTGTCCCTTTGGGCATGGGTACTGACCATGTCGCCCTTGACTCACTACTATCAGCAGCCGGTCTTGAAGGTATAGTAGTAGTAGGTTGTGACCGGGAAAAAACACTACTAGAACGTACAGGCCGCTGCTGCTGTTTCTCAATGGCGACTGCTCGCTGATATGCTTCCGATACAGAAAAATTTGCATGTAAAGTAAGCACATCTTTTATAGACTGGCGTAGGCCCCCAATGTATCTTGCTACCAGCTGACTCCTTGTATCACTTAAATTGTTGCGTGAGATAAAGCTGATAGAACTCATCTGTATATTCTTTCACACTCTTGCTACCCTGTCTTAAATTTTGAAGCTGCCTAAACAATGTTTCCTCATAATTAAAAGGAAGAAATTCTCTCTGCATTTTCTCCTTCATTGCAGTCCATGAATCAATTTTTTGCTTGTGACGTATTCTGCGACTCTGCTCCAAATTCTTCCACCAAACAGAGGCACGACCCTTTAGGCGAATTGCAACTGCAGGGACACGCTCCTCCTCTGGCACATCCGCATATTCGAAGATGCGCTCGACCTCATCGAGCCAATCCACAAATTCCTCAGCAAAGAGTCCACCTGAGAACTCCGGTAAATTAACTCTGAAACAACGCCGTCTTCCGCTCTCACGCTCCACCGTAGCGCGACCCCAACACTGCCGGTGTCTAGCACCAAATGGATTGACGTCAGGACGCCTCAGGGATCTTACCGAAGAGCTCCCGCTGCTGTACGAAGCTTCCTCGCTTCCCTGGTCTTCTGGCATATCCCTCCATCGCCTGTTTGCAGCGATTCGGGCCATCTGCACTTGCATAGCCTCCATACGTTGCTCCAGCGACTGAATATGACGTCTCAACTCCTGATTCTGACCCATCAGATCGGCATCAATGTCCTGTAGATTCCGGTACCTGGGTAGAGCCTCGTCCCCAGACTCCTCATCCAGCTCCGCGGCACCAACCCGAGCCGCCGCCGGCCGGCTAGCTCGGATCCGATTCCTCCGGCCCCCTGCCACGGACAAGAGCCAGGCTCTGATACCAAACTGATGCAGCGGGAATTAGCAACACCAGTAGCAGATCAAGAAATCCAAGAGGCGCACGTCAAGAACAGAGAAAAGAAAGGGAAACTAGCAGCGCTGCTGCCTGTGAGTTTATCTTCAGTGATGTCTAGTACATGCCTCCCTCGTTTAGCGACCAGGGGAGAACAAAAGAAGCCACACATGCACTCTAGAAGCTAGTAGAAGAAAGTCTACCAGATGTACAATGTTGGTCTACCTATTAAACACTACAAGAAAAGTTCTGATAGACAACATTTCAAAATCGTCCGCTAAGGGGTATTTTTCGTCGCTAAGGGGTATTTTTTCATTTCATGGGCCTAACCCGACGATATGGGTTCTCATAGGAAATCAAGGCTGTGCAAAAGTCCTACGACGATTTTTCGGTCCGTCGCGCTGGGCGCTTCTTCCGCCACGGAAAATTGGAC
>NC_061510.1:132608946-132624650 GCF_022539505.1 Lolium rigidum | reverse complement strand
TCGATCCTTCTTAGTAGCTCTAAAATGAAGCTGAATTTTGGGAGGTTTTTGAAATTTCCATGTTTGAAACCCAAAACCACTTCTCTTCATGCTTGACTTCATAAGACGAAGTTTAGGGTCGATAGGGGGTAGATACATGATTTGTCTTGTTTGAATATGTCTAGACCTTGTTTATCAACTTGAATGCTTACTATATGACATAATAGGACTATGTGCATTGGTATTTCATTTTTTGATTTTTATGCCCATTTGAGAATCTTGGTAAAATCCTAGGTTTGTTGAGCAAGATTTAAACAAGTTTAACATGTGAATATGATAAGGTAATTAAGTCTGGATCTTTCTCTTAGTAACTCTAAAATGAAGCTTTTGGGAGGTTCTTGAATTTACCATGTTTGAAACCCAAAACCACCGTACTTCTGTTCATGCTTGACTTCATAAGACAGAGTTTAGGGTTAGGGGTAGATACATGATTTTTCTGGTTTGAATATGTCTAGACCATGTTTATCAATTTGAATGCTTACTATATGACATAAGAAGGCTATGTGCTTTGGTTTTTCATTCTTTCGATTTTTTCTGAAATTTTATGCCCATTTGAATCTTGGTCAAATCCTAGGTTCGACCAAGATTTAAACAAGTTTAAAACATGACAATGAAAAGGTAATTAATCATGGATCCTACTTAATTAACCAGCCAGTCTAATTAAAATGAAGCTTTTTGGGAGGTTTTTGAAATTTCCATGTTTGAAACCCAAAACCACACTTCTCTGCTTCATGCTTGACTTCATATATAATTAAGACAAAGTTTAGGGTTAGGGGGTACATGATTTGTCTGGTTTGAATATGTCTAGACCTTGTTTATGAACTTGAATGCTTACTATATGACATAAGAAGACTATGTGCTTTGGTTTTTTATTTTATTTATTTTTTATTTTATGCCCATTTGAATATTGGTCAAATCCTAGGTTTGACCAAGATTTAAACAAGTTTAAAACATGAAAATGAAAAGGTAAGCCTGGATCCTTCTTAACTAGTCACTCTAAAATGAAGCTTTAATTTTGGGAGGTTTTTGAAATTTCCATGTTTGAAACCAAAAACCACTTCTCTTCATGCTTGACTTCATAAGACAGAGTTTATGGTTTTAGAGGGGTAGATACATGATTTGTCTTATTTGAATATGTCTAGCTAGACCTTGTTTATCAACTTTTGAATGCTTACTATATATATGTATGTGACATAAGAAAACTATGTGCTTTGGTTTTTCATTTTTCTGATTTTTTTGGAATTTTGATGCACATTTGAATCTTGGTCAAATCCTAGGTTTGACCAAGATTTAAACAAGTATAGAACATGAAAATGAAAAGGGAAGCCTGTATCCTTCTTAATTAGTCACCCTAAAATGAAGTTTTTGGGAGGTTTTTGAAATTTCCATGTTTGAAACCCAAAACCACTTATCTTCATGCTTGACTTCGTCATAAGACAGAGTTTAGGGGTTAGGGGGTAGATACATGATTTGTCTAGCTAGTTTGAATATGTCCAGACCTTGTTTATCAACTTTAATTCTTACTATATGACATATAAGAAGACTATGTGCGCTTTGGTTTTTCATTTTTCTGTTTTTTTATTTTATGCCCATTTGAATCTTGGTTAAATCCTAGATTGACTTCATAAGACAGAGTTTAGGGTTAGGGGTAGATATACACATGATTTTTCTGGTTTGAATATGTCTAGACCTTGTTTATCAACTTGAGTGTTTACTATATGACATAATTAAGAAGGCTATATATGTGCTTTGGTTTTTCATTCTTTAGATTTTTTGTCTGAATTTTTATGCCCATTTGAATCTTGGTCAAATCCTAGGTTTGACCAAGATTTAAATAAGTTTAAAACATGGAAATGAAAAGGTAAGCATCGATCCTTCTTAGTAGCTCTAAAATGAAGCTGAATTTTGGGAGGTTTTTGAAATTTCCATGTTTGAAACCCAAAACCACTTCTCTTCATGCTTGACTTCATAAGACGAAGTTTAGGGTCGATAGGGGGTAGATACATGATTTGTCTGGTTTGGATATATCTAGACCTTGTTTATCAACTTGAATGCTTACGATATGACATAAGAACACTATGTGCTTTTATTTTTTTATTTTTTGTGCCCATTTGAATCTTGGTCAAATCCTAGGTTTGACCAAGATTTAAACAAGTATAGAACATGAAAATGAAAAGGGAAGCCTGTATCCTTCTTAGTCACCCTAAAATGAAGTTTTGGGAGGTTTTTGAAATTTCCATGTTTGAAACCCAAAACCACTTCTCTTCATGCTTGACTTCTTAAGACATAGTTTAGGGGTTAGCGGGTAGATACATGATTTGTATGGTTTGAATATGTCTAGACCTTGTTTATCAACTTTAATGCTTACTATATGACATAAGAAGAATATGTGCTTTGGTTTTTCATTTTTCTGTTTTTTTTTTGAATTTTCCGCCAATTTTGTTTGACCAAGATTTAGACAAGTTTTACACGTGAAAACGAATAAGTAAGCCTGGATCCTTCTTAGTCACTCCAAAATGTACCAATTGATAGGTGCGTTAACTTTGCTTCATGGAAAAAATAATGTCATGTAAATGAGTTAACTTGGATTTCCTACCCTTGAATCCATAGGAAACTTTGTTCTAATGCACTATAATAATCAACCGAGCTTTTACACCAGCAGGTCTGTCACTTACGTGTGGTGCCCATGCGTGAGGTCCCACACTTCGGTGAGCACAAGTCACGTGCAATAGGTACGCAAACTCCCAGCCATTTTCTTTGTCAAGAGAAGACGCATCAGGATGCGTATTGGAAGTCTGTGGGTCCTTCTGGATCCTTCGGTTGTCCCTCTCACAAAAAAAAACAAATCTCTCTCATTCTCGGCCTCGCTCGACTCGCTCGCTCGCACCTCCTGCTCACTGACAAACCCTGCACAAAAGTCAACATCATCACCCGAAAAAGGGGAGACACCATAATTCTCTCCCTTCTTCTCTCCTTCCGAGTGATCCCTCTTCCTCCGAGTTTCACTCGACGGGCAAACACACATGTGCTGCATAGTAATAATAAAAAGGTAGAAAAATCGACCTACGAATCTATAATTAAATAGGTTAAACTAGGGTTTTGCCCAGTACTACAGATCAAGGTTCAAAAAATCCAACTACGGGGTTCGAACAACCCCATTTCTAATCCAAGATTTTTTTCGACCTCATCCAATGGCCTCAAACTATAGGCCGGGTTAGCATCTAGTGCAGTATGTGTGAGAATGTATGCACTATGTGTGCTATAACTTGTGTGTCTTTCAAATTTGAACCAAATTTGAATAAGTTTAAAATATTTGAAATGGGGCTTTTGGCTTAAACGTTTGAAACCCAAAACGACTTCTCCTCATGCTAGACTTCATAAGACCGAGTTTAGGGTTAGGGGGTAGATACATGATTTGTCTGGTTTGAATATGTCTAAACCTTGTTTATCAACTTGAATGCTTACTATATGACATAAGAAGACCATGTGCTTTTGTTTTTCATTTTTCTATATTTTTTAAGAATTTTATGCACATTTGATTCTGGTCAAATCCTAGGTTCAACCAAGATTTAAACAAGTTTCAAGCATGAAAATGAAAACGTAAGCCAAGATCCTTCTTAATTAGTCACTCTAAAATATATGAAGCTTTTGGGACGTACTTGAAATTTCCATGTTTGAAACCCAAAACCAATTCTCTTCATGATTGACTTCATAAGACAGAGTTTAGGGTTAGGGGTAGATATACACATGATTTTTCTGGTTTGAATATGTCTAGACCTTGTTTATCAACTTGAGTGTTTACTTGTTATCACCAGAAGTTGACCAAGTCAGAGGTGAGCCGCGATCAAGATGGATTTAAAGAATATACATGGAAGAAATACGTGAATCGGCCTGTTATGCAAAGTTTGGGCTAGTTGGCCCGTGTATCTGTAAAATAGTAGGATACGTATCGGTTAGTTAGAGTTTGTCTCCTGCACGGTGGGAATTATTCCCACGTTAGAAAGTCCCCTGGACTATAAATATGTATCTAGGGTTTATGAAATAAACAACAACCAACGTTCAACACAAATCAATCTCGGCGCATCGCCAACTCCTTCGTCTCGAGGGTTTCTACCGGTAAGCATCATGCTGCCTAGATCGCATCTTGCGATCTAGGCAGCACAAGCTTATTACGTTGTTCATGCGTTGCTCGTACTGAAGCCTTTTTGATGGCGAGCAACGTAGTTATCTTAGATGTGTTAGGGTTAGCATTGTTCTTCGTATCATATGCTGTCGTAGTGCAACCCTTATACATCTAGCCGCCCTTACACCTATCTTAGGTGTAGGGGCGGCACCCCGCTTGATCATTATTTAGTAGATCTGATCCGTTACGGTTGCTCCTTGTTCTTCAAGGATTAGTTTAATATCTGCAATAGTTAGGCCTTACAAAGGGTTGGAGGATCCAGCGACGCGTAGGGTGTCGTTTGTTAGCCCTAGACAGGATGTTCCGAGGATCAACCTCGTGTTGGTTTTTAGGCCTTGTCTAGGACCGGCTTACGATCACCGTACGTGACCGCGAGGCCCAATCGTGAGTAGGATGATCCGATTATGCGGTGAAAACCCTAAATCGTCGTAGATCGCTTTAGCTTTATCTTGATCAAGCAGGACCACCATATATTCGTGCACCTCGTACGAATCATGGGTGGATCGGCTCTTTGAGCCGATTCACAGGATAACCTGAGAGCCGATCGAGGCTCGTATTTAATGTTTACGTGTATGCCCTGCAGGAAACTAAGCGAGGCATCTCCATCACCTTCCTGACCAGGTATAGGTCAGGTGGCATGCCCTTGCACCAGCATCGGACGTGCGTACCAGAGGCTTTGCGGGCCGTCGCTCGGAGGGACCAGGGCCAGCCGCAGCCCTAAGTTGTTCTCGGCTCTACTGTGTTGCCCGTCGCTGCCCGCCGGTGGGTTTTGACCGCAACACATTCTGGCACGCCCGGTGGGACAAGCTTCGTCATCAACCACATCGCCATCTACATCTGAGATGGCGGACGGCACTCCAGTCACGTACGAGGATCTGATCGACGAGCTCAAGAAGAAGTATGACGAGGTCAAAGCAATCCTCGAAGCCGACCTCATCGGCTCTTTTCACAGAACCCGTTCACATGGCATCAGGTGGAAGGGGTTCTCGCCTGATGGTGCACTCGATGGGATAGACCTCTCTGCCCCGTCAGAAGAACGTACCAGGTCCCTACGTCAGGAGATCAACTACATGGTGGCTCACTCGCTGCACCGCCACTCTGAGAACCTGGTGAACACGTTGGAGCGTGCCGCTCTCCGGGTGATCCAGGAGATCATGAGGCACCAGTACTCTCCGTCAGGATCAGCTCTCGGGACACACCAAGGAGAGATGCCACTCCAGTCCCGTCCACCGCTGCCATTTGCGTTGGCAGCACCAGAAGTGCCAAATTCACCGGCATTCGTCGTCTACAAGATCGGTGGTGACCCTAGCGACTGCCAGTTCTTGCATGAGGCGCCTAAGGAGATCCCTCACGGGTACATGTGCACATACGTGCCAGACTGCGGTAACTAGGCGCTCACAAGCCAGGCCGCAACATCAGGGACTTCTGGGAAAGCAGGAGGAACGTCAGCGACAGATCTTGAGAAGCAGACGTGGCTAGCTAAGTATGCCACTCCGACGAACCTCCAGAGCTCAGCTCCTGCAGTTGGCTCAGAGCTGGAAAAGCAAGCATGGCTGGCTAAGTACGCCACCCCGGCGAATCTTCAGAGTTCGACTCCTGCAGCCAGCACCGCGGATCAGATCAGTACGATCCTGAGGGACCAGTTCGGCATGGTGCCGAAAAGGAGGACAATCGGCTATTCCAAGCCGTACCCCGATGAATACGAGTTGGTCCCGCTACCACCCAAGTATCGGCTCCCTGACTTCTCCAAGTTCAGCGGATCAGATGGCTCCAGCTCCATCGAGCATGTGAGCCGATATTTGGCACAGCTAGGAACGGCCTCAGTGTCGGATCCTCTACGCGTGAGGTTCTTCGCACAGTCCCTCACGGGATCGGCTTTTGGGTGGTACACTTCGTTGCCACCAGACTCGATCCGGACTTGGAAGCAGTTGGAAGAACAGTTCCACATGCAGTTTCACTCAGAAGCTTCCGAGTCTGGCCTTGCCGATCTAGCACAGATACGTCAGAAGCATGGAGAAACTGTGGCGGAATATATCCAGCGCTTCGGGAATCCGAGGAACCGATGTTATTCGGCTCGTGTGACCGAAAAAGAAGCGATCGAGTTGGCGGTGGTGGGCCTTGCCTCACAAATCAAGGATATGGCTTCCCAAGCGGACTACCCTTCACCGGCGCACATTGTTCGGAAGCGTCAGCATATGAACAGCGCCATCCGGACTTGTACCGGGACAAATTCAAGCGTGCGGTAGTCCTGGTTGAGGCGGATGAAGACGAAGGCTCGCGGGAGATCAAGAGGTAGCGGTGGCTGAATGGACTCGGGGGCAACCCCGTGTCCTGCAAATGGGTAAAGCCACCGAGGCCCGCCCGGGGGTTTGATTTTGACGTGACCAAAACCGAGCAAATCTTCGACCTCCTACTCAAGGAGAAGCGATTGAAGATACCCGAAGGCCTCAAATTCCCCACGGTACAGGAGCTGAACGGAAAGCCATACTGCAAATGGCATAACTCGCTCTCCCATGCCACCAACGACTGCAGGGTGTGGCGTCAGCAGATCCAAATGGCGATAGAACAAGGACGACTGATTTTCAACCAGTACGCCATGAAGGTCGACACTCACCCCTTCCCCGCCGTTAACATGGTGGAGTGCACTTACCCTGAAGGTTGCCAGCTAGGGTCCTCGTTCAGCGTCAACATGGTAGGACCTGGGCACCACTCTGGCAAGGATGGAGACGAGGGCAGCTGCTCTCATAGCAAGGACACAGAGGAGGCCGCTCCATGCGATCGGCTCCGTCATGACGATAAGCGCTACGTCACAGAGGGAGAAGTGAAGAACATAAGATATCAGCGACCCCTCTCTGATCACCTCCTCAATAAGTATGTGAGTCAATATAGCCAACGCCGACCATCCAGCGACGGTGATGATAGAGACCGTCTGGCTAGGGATGCCAGGAGACATCGTCGGCATGATCGCGATGAGGAGGAGTACGAGCGCCGTGCCAAGGAAAAGTCGAGGGAGCAGGACGACAAAGATAGGCACTGGGACTGCCCCTTCTTCAGACACTGCTGGGATTCGGGAATGAGCCGATTGCCTACAATTGGCAATTGCCCAGAATGCAACCAGAAGAAGAAGGAGGCAGCCAACGTGTCCGTGTTCAAACGTTTAGGGCCTCTCCCACCACAAAGAAAACGCGCTGAGTCCCCTCGGATGGAAGATCTCGAGGATTCGGAAGACGAGGGAGAAGAAGAAGAAGACAGGTACCACCATCCAAGGTGGTGCCCTGATGGACTCAGCCGTTCCCAAAAGTGTAGGGTTCAGCGATTGCGCGGCTTGGAGGAAGCCGAAAGGTTATACCTGCACACGCTAAGAAAGGCGCGGCCTGATCTGGCCGCGAAAATTTAGCGAACCCTGGATGAGGAGGGTCGACCACGAAAAATGGAGTGGCGCCCCAAGCAAAGGAAAGCCGATGATGAGACATCGGCTGGCACAAACATGGTGTTCATCCTTCCTTCGGAGTTCAGTGCTCCAGGATTAGACGAGGCACCTGTGGCACAACTTGACTGCGGCCCACGGCCGGTTATCTTTGAGAAGCCACGAGAAAGAAGCTACAGACATCTGAAGGCCCTGTACTTGCGAGGTTATATCGATGGGAGGCCTGTCAATAAGATGTTGGTGGACACCGGAGCGGCAGTCAACATTATGCCATACTCTATGCTACGTCGGTTGGGACGCTCTAGCTCGGATCTAATCAAGACCAACGTAACTTTGAGCGATTTCAACGGCCAGGCGTCTGACGCACAAGGTGTTCTGAACGTGGATCTGACCGTAGGAAGGAAAACTATCCCTACGACGTTCTTCATCATCGATAGCAAGAGCACCTATGCTGTTCTGCTAGGAAGAGATTGGATCCACGCCAACTGCTGCATTCCCTCCACGATGCACCAATGCATAATACAGTGGGATGGAGATGAGGTAGAGGTCGTCCAGGCTGATGACTCAGCCGAAATTTCAACGGCTGGCATGAACGCTTGGGAAACAGCAGGCCAAGAGCCACTCTCAGGTATCAATTTGGACGACTGCGAGCACATCGACGTGACGAAGGGCAGGGTTAGGCTAGTCTTATCCACTGGCCTGACCATGTAGCAAGAGCAAACCGATGAGCAAATGTGGTGAGGCCGATCCTTGGGATCGGCCCCCAAAGGTATATGAAGGAAAAGCACAACGCCTTCATTAAACACTTCGATCAATATGGAGGCCAATTCCAGCAATCGGCCAAAATTATCCTCACCACGTGTTCTGCTTGTGTTCAACATCGATCTACTGGGCGGCGGTTTTACGTCGGCTGATGAGTTAGGAAGAATCGACATTGGTCCTACCGAATCCGACGTGCAAATACGGTGCCTTGGCTAAACTACAGAGCCGATATCTGCAGTTACCTGACAAATTCGGCTCGGGGGGCACCTAATCAGATGAACATGTGCAGATGAACATGTGTGCAGTGAAACATTGGGGGCCGATTAGGAAAAATCGGCCAATAAATTTTTTTTTGACATACAGCCGATGCAAGGACAATGTACAGCAGTAACATCAGTTTGGCATGCGAGGAAGCCTCTTTCTCATTAAGCTGGTGGTGTTTCATCTAAAACATCGGCATTTAGTAGAAGAAAGCTGGTCAATGGGAGCAAGTTTGGCTGACTCTTCATGGTGGCTGTCTCGGATTACCAGATTACCTGAGGTCAGAGCCTTTTTGTTTGACCTGTGCATCCTCGCCGGTATTCTCGCCTTGATTAAAGGCTCGGGGGGCAGTTCGCCATGGAAATCTTTGCTCTGGAGAGCCGATTTTGTTGGAATCGGCTGGTTCTGCATTATAACTTGGAAGCCGATGGTGACACATTTGGCTGATTCATTACTGTTCTCGCCTTGGATGAGGTTTGGGGGGCAACTCGCCCAAAAGGTTCTTGGTTGTGGGGAGCCGATTTGGTTGGAATCGGTTGGCTCTACATCGCAACTGTTCTGAAGAGTGGTGCTTTTGTTTACAGAGTTATCAGTTTCAGCATCCAAGCTGATTCAGCAACAGTTCCAGGACTCTCTTAAAGACGCCCGCTCAAGAATAAATCGCCGGCCTGCTGCGATTAGCTGTGCAAAGTGCTGTCGTCATCGGCGGAGCTGGCTAACTTGGAGGGATGACTGAATTGGCCTGTCTCGCAGATTATCGTGAGAAACTAATGCGTTGCCACCGGACATTGAGCATTGGTTAGGCTAACAATCGACAAAGTCAGATGAGGAAAAATCGGCTAAGTCAGCATAAAGGACATCGGCAAAATCAAAGGAAGTTTTTCATTGATAATAAGATTTCTTACAAAGAGAAGCCGATTGTTCAACAAAAAGGAACAGATTACTACTGCTAATCCTATGCTAGTAGGTCCCTACTCTAAGGGCTGTTGCTGTATTCGCCGTCACTGGGGTAGCCGCCGTCATTGCTGCTGTTGGCGAGTTCCTCATTGCTGCTACTGTAACCTTCAGCGGAGGCTTCTTCCTCGTCATCGTCATCATCCTCATCTGACCAAGCCCAGCCACGGATGCGCTTTGGCGGCGGTTCGTCGGAGGAGGTGTCGTCCTCCTTTTCCTTCTTCGTGTCGGAAGAAATGTCTTCGTCTTCGTCGTCTTCTTCTTCTTCTTTGGTGGTGGAGGTGAATTTACCCCGGAAGGGAGGGTCGTCGTCGTCGCTCTCCGCCTCCAGTGCTCCGTCAATCAGGAACCGGAGGTCATCCTCCCCGTCAGTTAGGGGCATGGCCCCATCTGACCAGACGAGGTCCTCGCCCTCTGGCACGAAATCGAAGTCCCACTCCCGCTTGTCCCAATGCTTGGGAGTGCGCCGGTTGTACGCCTCCATCTGGTTGTGCTCTGGAATTGACTCGCTCGAGGAAGAGGATTGGAGAGAAACGGAAGAGGAGGAAGAGGACGACATGGCTATGGAAGGAGAGGGTCCGGCTAGTCTGGAGCGGAGGGATGAAGAGGTGAACTGTTCGATGCTGTAAATAAAAGGGGATGGAATAGAGATTTATTGCTCGAGAAGTTTCCGAGGAGGTGGAGCCAAAGTTGTCAAATCGTGCAGAGAAGTTGAGAAGGCAAATCATCATGATGAAGAATACTGCGACGATTCTGACCTGACGCGACATGACCCTTCGAAGGAAAAGCAGAGTGGTTTTGAAATTATCATTACCAAAACCAGGGGGGCATGTGTTATCACCAGAAGTTGACCAAGTCAGAGGTGAGCTGCGATCAAGATGGATTTAAAGAATATACATGGAAGAAATACGTGAATCGGCCTGTTATGCAAAGTTTGGGCTAGTTGGCCCGTGTATCTGTAATATAGTAGGATACGTATCGGTTAGTTAGAGTTTGTCTCGTGCACGGTGGGAATTATTCCCACGTTAGAAAGTCCCCTGGACTATAAATATGTATCTAGGGTTTCTGAAATAAACAACAACCAACGTTCAACACAAATCAATCTCGGCGCATCGCCAACTCCTTCGTCTCGAGGGTTTCTACCGGTAAGCATCATGCTGCCTAGATCGCATCTTGCAATCTAGGCAGCACAAGCTTATTACGTTGTTCATGCGTTGCTCGTACTGAAGCCTTTTTGATGGCGAGCAACGTAGTTATCTTAGATGTGTTAGGGTTAGCATTGTTCTTCGTATCATATGCTTGTCGTAGTGCAACCCTTATACATCTAGCCGCCCTTACACCTATCTTAGGTGTAGGGGCGGCACCCGCTTGATCATTATTTAGTAGATCTGATCCGTTACGGTTGCTCCTTGTTCTTCAAGGATTAGTTTAATATCTGCAATAGTTAGGCCTTACAAAGGGTTGGAGGATCCAGCGACGCGTAGGGTGTCGTTTGTTAGCCCTAGACAGGATGTTCCGAGGATCAACCTCGTGTTGGTTTTTAGGCCTTGTCTAGGACCGGCTTACGATCACCGTACGTGACCGCGAGGCCCAATCGTGAGTAGGATGATCCGATTATGCGGTGAAAACCCTAAATCGTCGTAGATCGCTTTAGCTTTATCTCGATCAAGCAGGACCACCATATATTCGTGCACCTCGTACGAATCATGGGTGGATCGGCTCTTTGAGCCGATTCATAGGATAACCTGAGAGCCGATCGAGGCTCGTATTTAATGTTTACGTGTATGCCCTGCAGGAAACTAAGCGAGGCATCTCCATCACCTTCCTGACCAGGTATAGGTCAGGTGGCACGCCCTTGCACCAGCATCGGACGTGCGTACCAGAGGCTTTGCGGGCCGTCGCTCGGAGGGACCAGGGCCAGCCGCAGCCCTAAGTTGTTCCCGGCTCTACTGTGTTGCCCGTCGCTGCCCGCCGGTGGGTTTTGACCGCAACATTACTATATGACATAATTAAGAAAGCTATGTGCTTTGGTTTTTCATTCTTTAGATTTTTTGTCTGAATTTTTATGCCCATTTGAATCTTGGTCAAATCCTAGGTTTGACCAAGATTTAAATAAGTTTAAAACATGGAAATGAAAAGGTAAGCATCGATCCTTCTTAGTCGCTCTAAAATGAAGCTGAATTTTGGGAGGTTTTTGAAATTTCCATGTTTGAAACCCAAAATCACTTCTCTTCATGCTTGACTTCATAAGACGAAGTTTAGGGTCGATAGGGGGTAGATACATGATTTGTCTTGTTTGAATATGTCTAGACCTTGTTTTATCAACTTGAATGCTTACTATATGACATAATTAAGAGGACTATGTGCATTGGTATTTCATTTTTTGATTTTTATGCCCATTTGAGAATCTTGGTAAAATCCTAGGTTTGTTGAGCAAGATTTAAACAAGTTTAACATGTGAATATGATAAGGTAATTAAGTCCGGATCTTTCTCTTAGTAACTCTAAAATGAAGCTTTTGGGAGGTTCTTGAATTTACCATGTTTGAAACCCAAAACCACCGTACTTCTGTTCATGCTTGACTTCATAAGATAGAGTTTAGGGTTAGGGGTAGATACATGATTTTTCTGGTTTGAATATGTCTAGACCATGTTTATCAATTTGAATGCTTACTATATGACATAAGAAGGCTATGTGCTTTGGTTTTTCATTCTTTCGATTTTTTTTCGAAATTTTATGCCCATTTGAATCTTGGTCAAATCCTAGGTTCGACCAAGATTTAAACAAGTTTAAAACATGACAATGAAAAGGTAATTAATCATGGATCCTACTTAATTAACCAGCCAGTCTAATTAAAATGAAGCTTTTTGGGAGGTTTTTGAAATTTCCATGTTTGAAACCCAAAACCACACTTCTCTCTGCTTCATGCTTGACTTCATATATAATTAAGACAAAGTTTAGGGTTAGGGGGTACATGATTTGTCCGGTTTGAATATGTCTAGACCTTGTTTATGAACTTGAATGCTTACTATATGACATAAGAAGACTATGTGCTTTGGTTTTTTATTTTATTTATTTTTTATTTTATGCCCATTTGAATATTGGTCAAATGCTAGGTTTGACCAAGATTTAAACAAGTTTAAAACATGAAAATGAAAAGGTAAGCCTGGATCCTTCTTAACTAGTCACTCTAAAATGAAGCTTTAATTTTGGGAGGTTTTTGAAATTTCCATGTTTGAAACCAAAAACCACTTCTCTTCATGCTTGACTTCATAAGACAGAGTTTATGGTTTTAGAGGGGTAGATACATGATTTGTCTTATTTGAATATGTCTAGCTAGACCTTGTTTATCAACTTTTGAATGCTTACTATATATATGTATGTGACATAAGAAAACTATGTGCTTTGGTTTTTCATTTTTCTGATTTTTTTGGAATTTTGATGCACATTTGAATCTTGGTCAAATCCTAGGTTTGACCAAGATTTAAACAAGTATAGAACATGAAAATGAAAAGGGAAGCCTGTATCCTTCTTAATTAGTCACCCTAAAATGAAGTTTTTGGGAGGTTTTTGAAATTTCCATGTTTGAAACCCAAAACCACTTATCTTCATGCTTGACTTCGTCATAAGACAGAGTTTAGGGGTTAGGGGGTAGATACATGATTTGTCTAGCTAGTTTGAATATGTCCGGACCTTGTTTATCAACTTTAATGCTTACTATATGACATATAAGAAGACTATGTGCGCTTTGGTTTTTCATTTTTCTGTTTTTTTATTTTATGCCCATTTGATTCTTGGTTAAATCCTAGATTGACTTCATAAGACAGAGTTTAGGGTTAGGGGTAGATATACACATGATTTTTCTGGTTTGAATATGTCTAGACCTTGTTTATCAACTTGAGTGTTTACTATATGACATAATTAAGAAGGCTATATATGTGCTTTGGTTTTTCATTCTTTAGATTTTTTGTCTGAATTTTTATGCCCATTTGAATCTTGGTCAAATCCTAGGTTTGACCAAGATTTAAATAAGTTTAAAACATGGAAATGAAAAGGTAAGCATCGATCCTTCTTAGTCGCTCTAAAATGAAGCTGAATTTTGGAGGTTTTTGAAATTTCCATGTTTGAAACCCAAAACCACTTCTCTTCATGCTTGACTTCATAAGACGAAGTTTAGGGTCGATAGGGGGTAGATACATGATTTGTCTGGTTTGGATATATCTAGACCTTGTTTATCAACTTGAATGCTTACGATATGACATAAGAACACTATGTGCTTTTATTTTTTTATTTTTTTGTGCCCATTTGAATCTTGGTCAATCCTAGGTTTGACCAAGATTTAAACAAGTATAGAACATGAAAATGAAAAGGGAAGCCTGTATCCTTCTTAGTCACCCTAAAATGAAGTTTTGGGAGGTTTTTGAAATTTCCATGTTTGAAACCCAAAACCACTTCTCTTCATGCTTGACTTCTTAAGACATAGTTTAGGGGTTAGCGGGTAGATACATGATTTGTATGGTTTGAATATGTCTAGACCTTGTTTATCAACTTTAATGCTTACTATATGACATAAGAAGACTATGTGCTTTGGTTTTTCATTTTTCTGTTTTTTTTTGAATTTTGTGCCAATTTTGTTTGACCAAGATTTAGACAAGTTTTACACGTGAAAACGAATAAGTAAGCCTGGATCCTTCTTAGTCACTCCAAAATGTACCAATTGATAGGTGCGTTAACTTTGCTTCATGGAAAAAATAATGTCATGTAAATGAGTTAACTTGGATTTCCTACCCTTGAATCCATAGGAAACTTTGTTCTAATGCACTATAATAATCAACCGAGCTTTTACACCAGCAGGTCTGTCACTTACGTGTGGTGCCCATGCGTGAGGTCCCACACTTCAGTGAGCACAAGTCACGTGCAATAGGTACGCAAACTCCCAGCCATTTTCTTTGTCAAGAGAAGACGCATCAGGATGCGTATTGGAAGTCTGTGGGTCCTTCGGATCCTTCGGTTGTCCCTCTCACAAAAAAAACAAATCTCTCTCATTCTCGGCCTCGCTCGACTCGCTCGCTCGCTCGCACCTCCTGCTCACTGACAAACCCTGCACAAAAGTCAACATCATCACCCGAAAAAGGGGAGACACCATAATTCTCTCCCTTCTTCTCTCCTTCCGAGTGATCCCTCTTCCTCCGAGTTTCACTCGACGGGCAAACACACATGTGCTGCATAGTAATAATAAAAAGGTAGAAAAATCGACCTACGAATCTATAATTAAATAGGTTAAACTAGGGTTTTGCCCGAGTACTACAGATCAAGGTTCAAAAAATCCAACTACGGGGTTCGAACAACCCCATTTCTAATCCAAGATTTTTTTCGACCTCATCCAATGGCCTCAAACTATAGGCCGGGTTAGCATCTAGTGCGGTATGTGTGAGAATGTATGCACTATGTGTGCTATAACTTGTGTGTCTTTCAAATTTGAACCAAATTTGAATAAGTTTGAAATATTTGAAATGGGGCTTTTGGCTTAAATGTTTGAAACCCAAAACGACTTCTCCTCATGCTAGACTTCATAAGACCGAGTTTAGGGTTAGGGGGTAGATACATGATTTGTCTGGTTTGAATATGTCTAAACCTTGTTTATCAACTTGAATGCTTACTATATGACATAAGAAGACCATGTGCTTTTGTTTTTCATTTTTCTATTTTTTAAGAATTTTATGCACATTTGATTCTGGTCAAATCCTAGGTTCAACCAAGATTTAAACAAGTTTCAAGCATGAAAATGAAAACGTAAGCCAAGATCCTTCTTAATTAGTCACTCTAAAATATATGAAGCTTTTGGGACGTACTTGAAATTTCCATGTTTGAAACCCAAAACCAATTCTCTTCATGATTGACTTCATAAGACAGAGTTTAGGGTTAGGGGTAGATATACACATGATTTTTCTGGTTTGAATATGTGGGGCCCCGGACTTACCAGTCCAGAACTCCTGTTATGCATACAATTTCACGATCCCAAGATCATTCCATCGTGAATACATAACCGAACTGATACCAGATTACATCATCCATTACG